>NC_047509.1:3519359-3612597 GCF_902827115.2 Pseudochaenichthys georgianus
CCTCTCCTGCTGATGTTCAGGTGTATATCAGTATGTAGTGTCTCTACTTTAAAGAGTCCTCTCCTGCTGATGTTCAGGTGTATATCAGTATGTAGTGTCTCTACTTTAAAGAGTCCTCTCCTGCTGATGTTCAGGTGTATATCAGTATGTAGTGTCTCTACTTTAAAGAGTCCTCTCCTGCTGATGTTCAGGTGTATATCAGTATGTAGTGTCTCTACTTTAAAGAGTCCTCTCCTGCTGATGTTCAGGTGTATATCAGTATGTAGTGTCTCTACTTTAAAGAGTCCTCTCCTGCTGATGTTCAGGTGTATATCAGTATGTAGTGTCTCTACTTTAAAGAGTCCTCTCCTGCTGATGTTCAGGTGTATATCAGTATGTAGTGTCTCTACTTTAAAGAGTCCTCTCCTGCTGATGTTCAGGTGTATATCAGTATGTAGTGTCTCTACTTTAAAGAGTCCTCTCCTGCTGATGTTCAGGTGTATATCAGTATGTAGTGTCTCTACTTTAAAGAGTCCTCTCCTGCTGATGTTCAGGTGTATATCAGTATGTAGTGTCTCTACTTTAAAGAGTCCTCTCCTGCTGATGTTCAGGTGTATATCAGTATGTAGTGTCTCTACTTTAAAGAGTCCTCTCCTGCTGATGTTCAGGTGTATATCAGTATGTAGTGTCTCTACTTTAAAGAGTCCTCTCCTGCTGATGTTCAGGTGTATATCAGTATGTAGTGTCTCTACTTTAAAGAGTCCTCTCCTGCTGATGTTCAGGTGTATATCAGTATGTAGTGTCTCTACTTTAAAGAGTCCTCTCCTGCTGATGTTCAGGTGTATATCAGTATGTAGTGTCTCTACTTTAAAGAGTCCTCTCCTGCTGATGTTCAGGTGTATATCAGTATGTAGTGTCTCTACTTTAAAGAGTCCTCTCCTGCTGATGTTCAGGTGTATATCAGTATGTAGTGTCTCTACTTTAAAGAGTCCTCTCCTGCTGATGTTCCAGGTGTATATCAGTATGTAGTGTCTCTACTTTAAAGAGTCCTCTCCTGCTGATGTTCAGGTGTATATCAGTATGTAGTGTCTCTACTTTAAAGAGTCCTCTCCTGCTGATGTTCAGGTGTATATCAGTATGTGCCTCTACTTTAAAGAGTCCTCTCCTGCTGATGTTCAGGTGTATATCAGTATGTAGTGTCTCTACTTTAAAGAGTCCTCTCCTGCTGATGTTCAGGTGTATATCAGTATGTAGTGTCTCTACATGTCTCCATGCTTTAATGTTCAAAAGTCTCTGTATTTTTCTCAGACTGCCTGTGCTGCAGCACCTCTTTTCACCCTCTGTCCTGAAACCAGAGCCCAGTCCTGCTCTGATTGGTTAGCTGGCGGCTCTGTTGTGATTGGTCAACCGCTTTGAGATGTCCTGCCCCTTAGCACGTACACTGTTTACTCAAGAAGTGTAAATAAGTTTTTTAAAAACAACATTTTTACAAGCTGAATAACACGAAAGTGATTATTACACAATATCATAAAATGACTTTTTCTGCATAATAAGTACTTGTGGGTACATCAAGGATATTTGTATATGACAAAATTAGATGTGGACGATAATCTTTAACATTGTCTTACAGTGAGAGCAGAGAAATGTAAATAAAGCTGAACATCTGTGACCGTCCTCCGCCTGCTTACTCAAACAAAAGGAGCCAAACCCGACATAAAGGTTGTGCAAAGAAACCACAGAGAGAACAAGAGCTCACGCAGGGAACTCTTTAAATATCTTCAAAATGTAGACAAAAATAAAACGTTTATATACTGGACAGGGAAACCACATGTTGACCACAATAAGGAGGAGATAACATGTATTTGGGGTGGAGGAGTGTTGACGTATGTACAGAATGACAGGTAAAATGTTTAACAACTTGAAGGTAGGGGAGGTAGATGGAGAAAACCAGCTGGAGTGCGCTAGAATTTGAAAGTACAACACACACGAACGCGCACATGACCAATGAGGGGCACGAGGTAAGCGTGTGCCCCGAGGGAAGGCTGACAGGCAGGTAGGCCATCCAGGTACTTTAGCCGGCTCAGATGATTGGTCGTGCTTTTCACTACGGCTTCCACAGATGATATTTTTAATGTATCAGGACGTTAAGAGCATTCCATGGAATATAACAAAAAGTGTTTCTGAAGTGAATGACCTACCCTACCTTTATACTAGATTTTTACTTCTGTCAGTTAAATACACCCTACTGTATATTGGTGGTGTACTAGCTAGTTTCCTCTTCACGTCCTTTCCTCTCCTTTCTTCTCTCTCAAACTTCTTGTCCACAGATCTCTGTTATTTTCATTATAAGACTTAAAGCTCAAGTGATTACATTTCCAGGAATCAGGATGAAGAGAGTTCAAATGCATGTTGTGTGTGTGTGTGTGTGTGGTGTGTGTGTGTGTGTGTGTGTGTGTGTGTGTGTGTGTGTGTGTGTGTGTGTGTGTGTGTGTGTGTGTGTGTGTGTGTGTGTGTGTGTGTGTGTGTGTGTGTGTGTGCGTCTGCGTGTGCGTGTGCGTGCGTGTGGTGTGTGTGTGTGTGTGTGTGGTGTGTGTGTGTGTGTGTGTGTGTGGTGTGTGTGTGTGTGTGTGTGTGTGTGTGTGTGTGTGTGTGTGGTGTGTGTGTGTGTGTGTGTGTGTGTGCCACCGTTGGGTCTACCTTTTGAAGTGATAGGGGCTGACGCTCGGAGGATGGACAGATTTAGAAAGAGACAGCTGTCTAAATAGGGAGAAGATCTAAAAGCGAAGAGGAGAGATGTTTCCATCTAAACTTCAAAAACACAAACTTCTTAAGAGCTCGCACACTCAGAACGAGGTCGCACAACTGGGGCGAACACATGGAGGAGAAAGTAAAGAGACAACAAGGTGACAGAGGGGTGAAAAGGACAGATACTAATTGATAAGAAGGCTTGTTTGGGCTGTTTCAACTGATGAGAAGTGGCTGCACTCTCTGGTTGAGGAACATGTTTCTCGTGGGGACACATTGCATAAACTATTAGGGCAACTATAAGATGTTTGCAGATATTATTTTAGACAAAAGTCGTCCTTATTAGGATTTCAGTTTAATTCAATGTCGTTCGATTGTTATGAGTCCATAGCACACTCACAAATAGCAGCTAAAATAGGATTCATATATGTTATTATAGTATGTTGCTCTTTAAGATATTAAACTGATAAACAGAATGTTGTTTTCAAAAAAATAATAAGCATAGATTGTTGTCCATAAAAAAGAGCCACATTTCTCAGGAATTTCAAAATAAGAGCGCAGCGAAAAGATAATGATACGTATTTTCCATCTGAATGAAATTATAATGGCTAGATCATCATTTATAGATACATAAACATGTATTTATAAACGCCTGTGACTCAGCGCCTTTGTCACTGCTGATACATCTGACAGAATTAAAAAGAAATAAAGTGAGTGATAAATGACATCAAAGTATAATTTACACTCATTACAACTGGACTGAATCATCTTTTATCCAAATCGTGGTCATAGTTTTGTGATAAAGTCTCGTAAAAAAGGTGAATCTGTTCTTAAATATGACGACTTTCTACAAATAAACTGTCTTTAAAGTAAAACATAATAATGGTTTTAAGCACCCGGTCCTTTGGGCATTATGTTGTTTATGTGTTTGGAACCTTTTGTATTTCTGTGTATTACAATGAAGTGTGTTATGTGTGTGTGTTTATGTGTCCATTTATAGAGGAGATGATGAGTTTTGCTTCCATTGACCTGCGTCGTGTATAGCTTATACTCGCACCTTGGAGCTAAGTCTGAGTGGACAGCAGTGGAGACGCTGCATCGTGTCCCATTAACAATAACTGTGATTGGCAGCGAGAGTGAACACATGAGGTCTGACCTGTCAGTGGAAGTGGGTTACATCCCTCCTGAACACAGCAGTTTGCGGGTGTCTTAGTTTTTAGGTCATCTCAGAGCTGCAGCGAGATGATTCGCTCCAAAGAAAACATCTAACGTCCGCTCGGCAGATTTAGATCGGATTTAAGGGAAAAGTTGGAATTTCACGCTCTGCTGTTTCACACCGACATTTCCCACAGACTTTTAACCCATATACGGTGTGTGTGTGTGTGTGTGTGTGTGTGTGTGTGTGTGTGTGTGTGTGTGTGTGTGTGTGTGTGTGTGTGGTGTGTGTGTGTTGTGTGTGTGTGGTGTGTGTGTGTGTGTGTGTGTGTGTGTGTGTGTGTGTGGTGTGTGTGTGTGTGTGTGCATGCGTGTGTCCACTGACCCCTGTTGACCTCCATGTCTTTCCTCTGCAGAGACTGACAGCCTTATATAGAGCTGCAGCAGCGGAGCAGGACACTGTCTCCATTCCCACCATCCTCTCACCTGATTGGTTGATGACGGAGACCCCTGCAACCTGTTGATGATACCGGAAGATGATCCATTTACACTGTGATTAGGAGAAAGGCCATTAAGTTAATCTCAATTGCTGTATCTCTATTTGTTTTCTTCTGTACTTAAAGATTCCTCTCCTGCTGATGTTCAGGTGCATATCAGTATGTAGTGTCTCTACTTTAAAGAGTCCTCTCCTGCTGATGTTCAGGTGTATATCAGTATGTAGTGTCTCTACTTTAAAGAGTGCTCTCCTGCTGATGTTCAGGTGTATATCAGTATGTAGTGTCTCTACTTTAAAGAGTCCTCTCCTGCTGATGTTCAGGTGTATATCAGTATGTAGTGTCTCTACTTTAAAGAGTCCTCTCCTGCTGATGTTCAGGTGTATATCAGTATGTAGTGTCTCTACTTTAAAGAGTCCTCTCCTGCTGATGTTCAGGTGTATGTCAGTATGTAGTGTCTCTACTTTAAAGAGTCCTCTCCTGCTGATGTTCAGGTGTATATCAGTATGTAGTGTCTCTACTTTAAAGAGTCCCCTCCTGCTGATGTTCAGGTGTATATCTGTATGTAGTGTCTCTACTTTAAAGAGTCCTTTCCTGCTGATGTTCAGGTGTATATCAGTATGTAGTGTCTCTACTTTAAAGAGTCCTCTCCTGCTGATGTTCAGGTGTATATCAGTATGTAGTGTCTCTACTTTAAAGAGTGCTCTCCTGCTGATGTTCAGGTGTATATCAGTATGTAGTGTCTCTACTTTAAAGAGTCCTCTCCTGCTGATGTTCAGGTGTATGTCAGTATGTAGTGTCTCTACTTTAAAGAGTCCTCTCCTGCTGATGTTCAGGTGTATATCAGTATGTAGTGTCTCTACTTTAAAGAGTCCCCTCCTGCTGATGTTCAGGTGTATATCTGTATGTAGTGTCTCTACTTTAAAGAGTCCTTTCCTGCCGATGTTCAGGTGTATATCAGTATGTAGTGTCTCTACTTTAAAGAGTCCTCTCCAGCTGATGTTCAGGTGTATATCAGTATGTAGTGTCTCTACTTTAAAGAGTCCTTTCCTGCTGAAAACATTGCTGCACGTTTGAAGTTTGCAAAAGAGCACCTGGATGTTCCACAGCACTACTGGCAAAATATTCTGTGGACACATGAAACCCAAGTTGAGTTGTTTGGAAGGAACACACAACGCTATGTGTGGAGAATCCAAAGGGTTCACATACTTTTTCTCGCAACTGTATTTTCAAATCAAATCAAATCAAATTTTATTTATATAACACATTTATAAACGATTTTTGGTCGAGCCAAAGTGCTGTACATATAATAAAAATAGCCTACAGTAGAGACACTTTACAGCTAATACAACAGATTGTTCAGAATATCAGCATGAGAAAAACGACACCCTCTGTCCTTAGACCCTCTGTCCTTACACCCTCTGTCCTTAGACCCTCTGTCCTTAGACCCTCACATCGTACAAGAAAAAACTTCCAGAGAAAACCCACAGTTTAAAGGGAACATGGGAGAAACCTCAGGGAGAGCAACAGAGGAGGGATCCCTCTGGACGGACAGACGTGCAATAGATGCCGTGTGCAAACCGAAGAGATAATACATTTTACAGCATATAGACCGAATGTTAGGAAATGCATGTGTCTGTAATAAGAAGATGAATCCACGAGGATGTCAGCTACAATCCTGAGGAAGCCATCAGGGAAGCAGCATGACGAGACCCAAGGCAGGACCGCAGAGACAGGTTCAGCCACGACCCGAAGTCCACGACTTAATCCAGAACTCAGGATAGAGGATCCAAGACACAGGACTACAGCAAGAGGATCAGCCTCGACTCCGGATCCCGGCGTAGATATAGATACAAAACAAGAAGAAAGATTTGGCTGGGTTAATTGGAACAAGAGAATACACAGACACAGACAGAGAGGGCTAAGGTCATTGGATAAAAGTTATTCTTGATAACCCTCTAGAAAGATCTCATGAACTTCCCCACTCGATCTATCAAGACCCGAGCAGTTCTATTAGATATAGATAAGAAACGGAGATAGGGAGCACAGCAACCTATCTCTTCGTCAGATGCACTCCCCCGCTTATCTAAGCGGCTCTGTACCCCGTTACCCTCTACAAGGCCATAGACCAGCAGAGGGACAATGGGGGGTGGGTAAGGGTTTTTAAGAATAAACTGCAAGGGTCTAAAGGGGAAAAAAAGATGAAATATAAGGTACTATATTTTAAGTAATCCTATCTACTATTCCTATATTTGAATAATGTATAAACTATTTTAGAAATACTTTATGAAATCCTATGTTATGTTATAAATATTAAAATAAAGAACTAAATGAATAAATAGATAATTAAACAAAAGCCAGAGAGAAAAAATTAGTTTTAAGTGTTGATTTAAAAACCCCCAGGGTCTGGGCCGACCTCACATGGAGGGGCAAAGTATTCCAGAGTCTCGGGCCAGCCGCTGCGAAAGCTCGATGCCCTCGGGTTTTAAGCCTGGTCTTACCCCCTAATCCCACCAGGAGTGTCTGCGCTGCGGCGTTTTTAGCGATCGCGGCCACTCTAGTCAATGCGCAGACGCAGCGCAGACGCAGCACAGACGCAGCGCAGACGCAGCGCAGACGCAGCGCAGACGCAGCGCAGACGCAGCGCAGACGCAGGCGCAGACGCAGCGCAGACGCTTTCGGTGGGATCAGGGGGTTCGGCACTATCAACAGCAGCTGATCAGCCGACCTTAAGGCTCTGCCTGGGGTGCAGCGATGGAGGAGTTCGGCTATATAGGCAGGAGCCAGCCCATTTAGGCTTTAAAAATAATAAAAGGAGTTTAAAATCTATTCTGAACTGAACTGGAAGCCAGTGCAGTGAGGCCAGAATTGGGGTGATATGGTCGTGCTTTTTATGGCCAGTTAGAAGACGTGCAGCTGCATTCTGAACTAGCTGGAGGTGTCTAATTGAGGCCTGGTCCGTACCCACATACAGAGCGTTGCAGTCTCGAGGTAACAAAGGCGTTAATAACCCTTTCTAGGTCTTTAAAAATGACTTGGTCTTAGCCAATAGTCGTATTTTGAAAAAGCAGGTCTTGACTACGGTGCTGACCTGCTTATCAAATTTAAAGGCGCTGTTGAAGGTCACTCCAAGGTTCATAACAGAGGGGAGGATATTTTCATTGAGGGCGCCCAGAATATCAACCAGAGAGGCTGGAGGTTGGGGTCCAAAAAAGATGACCTCGGTCTTACTCTCATTGAGGGTGAGGAAGTTTTGGCTCAGCCAGGATTTAATCTCTGTTAAGCAGTCCTTCAACTGCTGTAGTGAGTTGGCATTTTGATTGAGAGGCAGGTAAATCTGTACATCATCAGCGTAACAATGGAAGGGGATATTATGTTTTGTGAGAATTGAACCTAGGGGCAGTATTTTACTATGAACTACAAGGTTAGAACCATACCAGCAATGCTGTTCTGCTGGTGAGTAATTACGTTAATGTCTTCAGGCAGGTAGCTGCACGCCCTGATCAGGCAAGGAGCATTCACTCGTATGTGAGTCAGCAGAGTTATTTGATCAACTTAATGCTGGATCTACGGACAAAAGAGTTGAAAGCATTAATGATATTAAACTGAGAGTCAATTTCCTGATGATTGTTAATGTTCTGTGTGTGCTGACGACAGCGTACACAGTAAGTCCTTCTGCTTGGAAATGTGCTGCAGCTATAAACTGTGATATACTTACAGTTTACATGTTCACTAAAACACAGACAATTTTATATTTTAGAGTAGGCTCCTCACAATTGGACTTAGCACGTTTTATAGTTGTTAAAACTAAGTCTGCCATAAAATAGTTGTATTGGTCCATTTCAACCTGCAGGAGTTTCTGATCACTCGGGTTGCATGATTTACTGCAAAAGATGATAAAGTCTAGACTGTTCAAAACAGGTCAAATTAAAGATATCTCCTCACATCTTTACGGCAGAACCTAAATCACCTAACGAACGGCCAAGAAGTCCTTCACTGACTGACACTTAAAAAGCCATTTGTTTACTGTTTTGTAATGTTTAAAAGAGACCTTATTGTTTCCCTTTCTTCATATAGGTACATGTAATTCAGGTCACAGGTTTATCTGCATAATTTACATTATTATTGTGTTAACCAAATGCAAATGTTATGTTCCAGATGTACCAACTACGGCCACAAGGTGGTGCCTTTGAGTAACAGTAGTCACAGTAGAGGCACATCATACAAATATGAAACTGAAAATAAGCATATTTCCTCTTTAACATGTCGTTCTTTCTCACCAGAGATATCAGAAAGATCTACATTAACTGCAAAAATACATGCATTCCTGAAGCCCACGACTCTGATAACTACAAACTGATAAGGCTCAGTCTAGATGTAGAAGAGTCAGCTACTGAACAAAGTATGTGTGACTTTAGATGGTGAAGATGTATCTTTGGGTAAAGCGTCTAATGCATGTGAACTGAAGCCGGATCTGTATAGGACTTACCTCTTTCCTGAGGCGTGATGAACGCTGGAGAATCGGAGGTGAATCATGTCAAACAGATGATGAATTAAAAGCTTATAACTAAAATAAAGGTGAACTATTCAGACCGTGTGGTTAAATGCCATTGGTTATTACTTCAGGCCAAACAACGGGAACATTCAGAGAGAAAGATCAGAGCTGTAACACCTGACATAAACCTTAGACTTGACATAAAAAGGCACATATAGTTTTACAGCCTACGGGTTTCAGGCCTAGAGTTTGGTGTTTTGGATGTCAACTTCCTTCATGAACTTTCCTGAACTGAAAACATCCTGTGTTTAAAAGGTTAAAGTTTTAGCCCTGAAACACGGACAACACCCCAACCAGACAACGTGTTCACATATTCAAGAGCTAAAGCGTCTGTGTGTGTGTGTGTGTGTGTGTGTGTGTGTGTGTGTGTGTGTGTGTGTGTGTGTGTGTGTGGTGACCTTTAAATACAATAAAGTTCTCTGTTTTGTTACAGTCTTAATTTATGTGTGAATTTCTTCAAACCACCCCGATCCTTACCAACCAAAAGAGGTCTGATTATGTCGCTTGAACAACAACTTACAATATATTTTTTAAGCTCCAGCCATCATTCTCATGTATTAAGCTGGAGTCATTATAATAAAGTAGAGGTTTGGATTGTGGACTGTGAATGTGTCACTTCATTATCACAGTATTTGTCACCATATATATTTTGTCTCCATATCTTATAGTTTAAAACTTTTCCCTGACAGTTTTTACACCCTTTTATTAAAGTAACATTTTTGGCGCAGGGCTTTTACCGTAACTAAATGCTCAAGGAACTGGAGGTGGTTCTGCTGTCAGTCACAGTTTCAATAGCACAGAACAATATCGACCTCTAGTGGTGAAAAAAACCAAAGCAGTACATAAACACAGATCAGTGACCAGTCAAAGGAAGTAGCTACACATAATACAACATATAACAGCAAATAGTGTTCTAAAATATCACCAAGAAAGAAAGTTTCCAAGTGCATGACTGCTTGCCTTTTTGACCTCATTTCCAAATGAACATCTGGATCAAGAAAAGTCCGAATATTCAAAAGCTCTCGATGTTAATGCTCCTAGAACACATTGTAATCAGATTTTAAACGATCAGATCACCCTTTGATGAGCCTGATATTATTTTAGATTCTTTATAAATCAACACATCCCAGGAAAAGACTCAAACTAGCATCTCGAAACTGTTCTAACTTCCAGTCTCTGGTTTTAGGCACCACGCCCATTGATTCCTACAGGAGATAACGTTTTAAAAACTAAAAAAGATATCCTATTCAGTATTCTCCCAGTATATCCCATTAAACATCTGGTGTCCCAGTGAGTGGTTGTGGCAGCAGGACAATGTAAGTTTGATTGCGTCAAAGTAAATTACAGTGTGCTTGTTCACAAGGAAGGAACATGTTACCCAGCCCAGCAGTGAGGCGCATTGATGTGTTTGTAACAACAACAGAGCTGCTTGGGCCAAAGGAAGAAGATATAACAGGCTTTGATACACCCAATGCTTGTAAGAAGATACATCCACCGTGGGTTTAGGTCTGAAAATAAGTAGGCGTATGATGTCATTTAAGGATCCTCAAACAGTGGAAGTGAAGAGTAGTCCAAAATCTGCCCTCACCCCGAAAAAATGTTCTCACTGAAACTGGTTCTCACACAAAAAGTGGTTTCATCAGTATTCCAGGCAGATGGGTTTCTTTTAATAAAATCATCTGGCTCTGGTTCCCAGTAAAACCAACACTAGACCACCAGGGGGCAGCAGAGAGGAGAGTGTGTTTACATGTGTGTGTATTCTGGTGTTTGCATGCATGTGTGCATGCATGTGTGTGTGTTGTGTGTGTGTCTGTGTGTGTGTGTGTGTGTGTGTGTGTGTGTGTGTGTGTTGTGTGTGTGCTGGTGTGTGTGTGTGTAGTGCGTGCGTGCGTGCGTGGCGTGTGTGTGTGTGTGTGTGTGGTGTGTGTGTTTCAGTTAGAGAGAAAAGTGCAAAGCCAAAAAGAGCAAAAGAAAGTAGTGCATGATAGTGCAGACAAATGTGTTGTATTTGTGTGAGTGCCAACCTTGTTTGTATGCTTGCAGGCCTGTCACTGTGTGTGTGTGTGTGTGTTGTGTTGTGTGTGTGTGTGTGTGTGTGTGTGTGTGTGTGTGTGTGTGTGCTTGTGTGTGTGTGTGTGTGTTGGTGTGTGTGGTGTGTGTGTGTGTGTGTGTGTGTGTGTGTGTGTGTGTGTGTGATGTGTATGTGTGTGTGTGTGTGCGCTGTGTGTGTGTGTGCTGTGTGTGTGTGTGCTGACCAAGGCTCCATCCAGCCATACTGCAGATAGCTGCTTGTTCCCAGAGACCCTCAGAGCTCCAGGACGCCCAGATCTCTCTGCTATCTGCAGCCCGACACAGCAGCCCGCCGACACGGACCCTGACCCTCGCCCTACGCCCCCCCTCCTGGAGCTCCAGCGCCTGTTTGGATTACTAATGGATGGGAAGAAACACAGTCCAGTTTTAAGTGGGAAACCTGGGGGTATTGACGATTAAAACCACAAGCCTATGCGAAAGAGAAGAGAAGAGAAGAGAAGAGAAGACACCTTCATCTTTTCTGGACTACAAACCAATACAAAATCTATTGGACGATCTAGCAAACATCTGCATTTCTTCATCATCTCGAAACTTTCTGAACGTTGTAGACATCTAGCAACCAGCTGCAAGCTTTGGTGCATTTTAACCTTTTTTCTTCCCTGGAATTGTCGTCTTTACTCAACAAACTTCTGTCTTGAAGTCATTTCCCAGAATCTCTGAACTAGAGTTGCTTCTCTCTGAAAGGTACCGTAGACTTTGCTAAGCATCAAGTTGGTCATTTGGTTCCTGAATATTGGCACTTTTTGGGAACTTTTCTTGGCATTTTAATTGAAGCTCAGCACCTAGGTCTGAAGTTCAATAAGAAGAATCTTAAGAGGAATCATCCACATTAAATATTTGGATCATGGCCCCTACTCTTGCTTTGTGGTTGGGCCTTTTTCTCTGCCGCTGCTGTTGACGGACGCAAAGACCGTTCAGCAACCTGACAGTCAGAGCGACACCCTCAACAAACCCTCATCCCTTGTCAAACTGGAACCACTCTGGACCTCCATGCAGCTCAAGACCGACGAGGCCCCCAACAAGAGCCTCCCATTCCAGAAATGCTGGATCTAGATGTGGACCAACCCCGGCGCCTGGCCCGCGGCGCAGAGGAAGAAGAACAACAGTCCACCTTCAGCCAGTCCTTTGAGAACGACTCCGTCACGACACCGCAGGACACAGCGTTTGACAACGGGACTAAAGTAGCAGCAGGAGACCACAACGATCACGAGGTCCACGGAAACACCTCCAGCTTGGACCCCCCAGGACTCTTCAACCCGTTCTACCCGCTGGCGGAAGGCTCGTACGCGGCCTACGCGGTCCTGTTCCTGGCTGGCCTGGTTCTGGCGCTGGGCGTGGTGGGAAACATGGCCGTCATGTGCATCGTCTGGAACAACTACTATATGAGGTCGGCTTGGAATTACCTGCTGGCCAGCATGGCGTTCTGGGACTTCCTGGTCCTGGTGCTATGCCTTCCTGTGGTGGTCCTCAACCAGCTGTCCAATAGGAGGATCCTTGGTGACATCACCTGCCGCATGGTGCCCTATATGGAGGTGGGTGGGGCTTATGAGGAAGTAGGAGGAGCAAGAGAAAGATTGCTTGAAAGTAATTTTTTGAAAGAGTTTTGTTCCATCTGGGCAGAACTGAACAGACATGGTTTTTAATACAGACTTAGGTTTGGGAGTTGATGAAAGTAGAATTGTACCTCTTTGGATGGAGATAGGCTAACAGTTCAGTCATCAGTTCAGTCAATATGCTAAGCTTGACTATAATGGAGTCTTATTGTAATCTGAGATAGCAATTTAAAGAATGGCGTTCTGGGACTTCCTGGTCCTGGTGCTATGCCTTCCTGTGGTGGTCCTCAACCAGCTGTCCCATAGGAGGATCCTTGGTGACATCACCTGCCGCATGGTGCCTTATATGATGGGTGGGGCTTATGTAGAAGTAGGAGGGGAAAGAGGAAGTTTGGTTGAAAGTCATTTTGTTTAAAGCGGTTACTTGTGGCAGGTGAAACAGATTTTGGCAACGGTTTTTTCATCTACTGGTCAATTCTGAGATTTTTTAGGGTGGAATGCAACAGCAATATTTTTATATCATAAATGAAATGCAGCAAAAATGTAAAACAAATATTATTTTTGGTTGGAAGTCTTGCTGTTTGCGTCCCTATGCCAATAAGTCAAATAACTGGTTGCCAAATTTAAATGGCCATTTGGCAACCATTACTTTTGGTCCCTGTAAATTATATATGTTTTTATTTCATTGAAAGGTATTGACTTAAGTGTGTGTGTTAAAGTGCCCAAACATCTAATATGACAGTTTTGTTCTAAATGTACAACAGTTTACTTATCTGTATTTTTGTGATATATGAACTATTGCTAAAGAGCAGAGATTCAGTCGTTTTTGGCCAGTCACCATGGAGACCTGGTTCTTTGTCTGCTGGGGCGTCCTGCTGCTGCCTTCATGGTTTGACAGGAACACATTTGGGGTGAAACTGTGTTTGAATGATCTGTGACCCTTTACTACAGGTGGCCATATTGGAGTCTTCAGTTCAGAGAATGTTTGACAGTGTTTTGGTCCGTCTTGGCAGAACGGAACATACATGGTTTTTAATACAGACTTAGGTTTGGGAGTTGATGAAAGTAGAAGTAGAACAGTTCAGTCATCAGTTCAGTAAAGTTCATAGGCTACGCTTGGCTAAAACCGGAGTCTTATTGTAAGCTGAGATAGCAATTTAAAGAAATTACAGACTCTTAAATACATTGTAAACTTTTTAGCGGGAACCAGCTGAGTGCACAGACATTAACTCAGTAGTGAGAGACGGACTAAAGATTAAATAACACCAGACTGATCCTTTAATTTCCTCATGTGGTTTGATTGATCACATTGATAGCATTGGGTAGAGAGAGTGTGTGGCACTTTATCCCTTTGAATAGCAATCATGGAGAGTTTATACTGTAAACAAAATATACAAAAAGGAACAAATAATGTCTGTATTTGGACTCGTCTTTCTGGCCATGATATGATTTCCAAAACGTTGAATTTTCCAATCCTTGTTTAGTTTACCGATTTTCGATTGCAACAAAGGTCTGGCAGATCAGACATGTTGTGAATATACATTTTATTTTAATATTGTTCAGATTTTTTTATTGTATTACCTTTCTACTCTATTCTATATTTATATTTCATGATTTTTGCTTTAATTTTAGTCTTTATTTCTCCTACTATTTTTCAGTTTTGCACCAATACACCAATTCAAGTACTTTAGAAGAAGACGACATATAGAGGAAATGTCTTTCTCCACTCTGTTGTGTTTACACATTATTATTATTGAATTATTATTCAAGGTTAAGGTATTCATTTATATTGTATGTTAACGTATATTAAGATGTAAAAAAAAAAGTAAAAACAAAAGGGAGAAGGGGTCGGATTAAATAATTGTAAACTTCTTCCGACCCCTTTTCGGACGTGTAATTAGCTAAAGCTTTGTTGTTTATTGTTATCAGACAATGATACTACAGATTATTCAATTATTATTTAAATATTTCGTTTAGTTATTGCATTCATTTGTATAGTACTGTATCATGTCTGTATCATCTTTTGTTTCATTTGTATTTTCTTTGGTTTTACACGCTCGAAAAAAAATAATAAACTAAACTAAACTAAACACACATGGGAGGATACACACACAACCATATGCAGAGGAGAGGTGGCCAGTTATCCTGCGCCAAGGGAGCAGTTTCAAGGTTAGGTGCCTTGCTCAAGGGTATCTTGGCAGTGGCCTAGGAGGTGAACTGGCACCTATCCAGCTACCAGCTTTCTTCTTCGGGTCAAACGGGACTTGAACCCGCGACCCTTCGGTTCCAAGACCAAGCCCCTACAGACTGAACCACTTCTGCCAGATATAGGAATGTGCTTGTCCTTGTGTTTAAAGTTGCTATATAAATAAACTTGCCTTACCAAAGCAAATACCTTCAAAACAACCTCCATTGTTCTCGTCCTCTCCTGCAGACCGTGTCTCTGGGCCTCACCTCCTTCACTCTGTGCGCTCTGGGCATCGCTCGTTTCCACGCCGCCACCTCCTCCTCGCAGGCCAAGGCCCGACTGGTGGAGCGCTGCCACTCCATGCTGCTGCAGCTGGTTCTGGTGTGGCTCACTGCTCTGCTGCTCTCCAGCCCAGAGATCTTCCTCTGGCAGCTCACCCAGTCCGTGTCCCCGACATCAGGCCTGCTGGTGGACTCCTGCTCCATCACACCTTCCTCCCCCCTGTCCCTCTACCTGCCCGACTCCCTGCACTCTCTGTTGCTCAAGTATCACCAGGTGAGAACTTAACATACACATGTGTCCCCTCTTCTTCATGTCTCTTCTACATCAACATGTGTCCCCTCTTCTTTATGTCTCTTCTACATCAACATGTGTCCCCTCTTCTCCATGTCTCTTCTACATCAACATGTGTCCCCTCTTCTTCATGTCTCTTCTACATCAACATGTGTCCCCTCTTCTCCATGTCTCTTCTACATCAACATGTTGTCCCCTCTTCTCCATGTCTCTTCTACATCAACATGTGTCCCCTCTTCTCCATGTCTCTTCTACATCAACATGTGTCCCCTCTTCTTCATGTCTCTTCTACATCAACATGTATCCCCTCTTCTTCATGTCTCTTCTACATCAACACGTGTCCCCTCTTCTTCATGTCTCCTCTACATCAACATGTGTCCCCTCTTCTTTATGTCTCTTCTACATCAACATGTGTCCCCTCTTCTTCATGTCTCTTCTACATCAACATGTGTCCCCTCTTCTTCATGTCTCTTCTACATCAACACGTGTCCCCTCTTCTTCATGTCTCCTCTACATCAACATGTGTCCCCTCTTCTTTATGTCTCTTCTACATCAACATGTGTCCCCTCTTCTCCATGTCTCTTCTACATCAACATGTGTCCCCTCTTCTTCATGTCTCTTCTACATCAACATGTGTCCCCTCTTCTTCATGTCTCTTCTACATCAACATGTGTCCCCTCTTCTTCATGTCTCTTCTACATCAACATGTATCCCCTCTTCTTCATGTCTCTTCTACATCAACATGTGTCCCCTCTTCTTCATGTCTCTTCTACATCAACATGTGTCCCCTCTTCTCCATGTCTCTTCTACATCAACATGTGTCCCCTCTTCTTCATGTCTCTTCTACATCAACATGTGTCCCCTCTTCTCCATGTCTCTTCTACATCAACATGTGTCCCCACTTCTTCATGTCTCTTCTACATCAACATGTATCCCCTCTTCTTCATGTCTCTTCTACATCAACATGTGTCCCCTCTTCGTCATGTCTCTTCTACATCAACACGTGTCGCCTCTTCTCCATGTCTCTTCTACAACATGTGTCCCCTCTTCTTCATGTCTCTTCTACATCAACATGTGTCCCCTCTTCTTCATGTCTATTCTACATCAACATGTGTCCCCTCTTCTCCATGTCTCTTCTACATCAACATGTGTCCTCTCTTCTTCATGTCTCTTCTACATCAGCATGTGTCCCCTCTTCTCCATGTCTCTTCTACATCAACATGTGTCCCCTCTTCTACATCAACATGTGTCCTCTCTTCTTCATGTCTCTTCTACATCAGCATGTGTCCCCTCTTCTTCGTGTCTCTTCTACATCAACATGTGTCCCCTCTTCTACATCAACATGTGTCCTCTCTTCTTCATGTCTCTTCTACATCAGCATGTGTCCCCTCTTCTCCATGTCTCTTCTACATCAACATGTGTCCCCTCTTCTACATCAACATGTGTCCTCTCTTCTTCATGTCTCTTCTACATCAGCATGTGTCCCCTCTTCTTCGTGTCTCTTCTACATCAACATGTGTCCCCTCTTCTACATCAACATGTGTCCCCTCTTCTTCATGTCTCTTCAACATCAACATGTGTCCCCTCTTCTTCGTGTCTCTTCCACATCAACATGTGTCCCCTCTTCTCCATGTCTCTTCTACATCAACATGTGTCCCTCTGTGTAAAGAGACTCTGAAAGTTTCAGGAACAAAGATTCTCTCTCTTTTTGATCCATTTCTATAAAAAACTGTCTGAAAATGAGCTGATCAGATTTTGGCCACTTTATGATGTCATAAAGTGGCCCCCCCCACCTTATCACCTGAATCTCCTCTAGAGCTCCATTGAGTTCTTTGTAACCAAATGTCTCTCAGAGGGGCGTGGGGAAGGGCTCCTTTTTTTCATCTAAAGTAAACAGACAGAGAATCAGCACTTTGGAAACAGGGCTGAAACAGAGGGGATTATGGGTAATGCTGCCCATTTGGTGTTTGGAGCCAAACACTTCAGAGATATGTTCTGTATATATCTGAGAGCTGTAATATATTGATGAAAAACAGTATAATCGGGGACTTTTAAGGAACTAACTCACCAAAGTAGTTCTGGAAGTAGACCTGACATCTTCCATCTCTTCATTGGCTCAGTTTCTCTTGGGATTGAAAACGATGAGCGTGCTCAGAATAGACCAGAAATGATAAAATAACAGGTTTCTTTTAACTGTCACATGAATCAATTAGAGATATGAATGCTTACTGATTTACTTTTGAAAGTTGATCAAACAATCAAATTATGTGGTGAGTTTAAATGTCAAATTGTATTCTGTGCAAAAAGTTCAAAATAGTAACCTAATTCTGGTAAAAACCGTAACCATGACCCTCAATCTACGCCAAAGTACTTTCCAGAACCATAAAGCACCAGATCGTACCAGAAGTTTTCCAAAACGCTCCACAAGGTCATCAGATGTTTGCTGTCCTCTGTTGCAGGGGCGTATGTGGTGGTGCTTCGGCTGCTACTTCTGCCTGCCCATCCTCTTCACCGTCCTCTGCCAAATGGCCACACGCAACGTCAACAGCGGACTCCAGCTCCACCCAAAAGCAGCGCAGCCATGACGAACCGCTCGACCAGTCAGAAGCACCAGCAGCACCAGGCTGTTGGAGCGGCAGCTGAACTGCACCATGCTGGCGTTGGCGGTGGTTTACGGCGTCTGTGCTCTGCCGCCGAACACGTGTGTAACATCACGCTGGCCTACGCTAACATCTCCATCTCCGAGGAAACTGCCTCCATGCTGGCTCTGTTGCATCACTTCCTGTTGTTCTTTAAGTCATCAGTGACCCCGGTGCTGCTGCTGTGTCTGTGCAAGGTAGGTCAAGCTGTTAAAGTATTGTTGACTTTAACGGGCCCCTTTTGGTCCTCTTCAACCAGAACTGATCACACACAGCTTTAAGACCCAATGATGTAACTACACTGAACAAAAATATAAACGCAACACTTTTGTTTTTGCTCCCATTTTCCATGAGATGAACTCAAAGATCTAAAACATTTTCTATAAACACGAAATAACCATTTCTCTCAAATATTGTTCACAAATCTGAAAAGATCTGTGATGGTGAGCACTTCTCCTTTGCTGAGATAATCCATCCCACCTCACAGGTGTGGCATATCAAGATGCTGATTAGACAGCATGATTATTGCACAGGTGTGCCTTAGGCTGGCCACAATAGAAGGCCACTGTGAAACGTGCAGCTTTGCTTTATTGGGGGGGTCTGGGGGGGGGTCCGAAAACCAGTCAGTATCTGGTGTGAGGGGGTAGGGGTAGGGTTAGGGTTAGGGTAATTTTTGTGAATCGAGTGGCCCATGGTGGTGGTGGGGTTATGGTTAAGGGCAGGCGTATGTTATGGATGACGAACACAGGCCACTCGATTCACAACATTACCCTAACCCTAACCCTACCCCCTCACAGTGTTGCGTTTATATTTTGTTCAGTGTATATGTAACTATAAGGTATGGGACTTCACTGGTGCATTTAGCGGCCATTCTACATAGTAGTAGTACCATCACTGGCACAATCACACGTCCCAAGTAGAAGGGACTCTTAACAATATTGGGTTTTTGCCGATGTCCCATTCGCCGATTTTGACAAATTGGCAATGCAGATACCAAAATACTCACATGTTGTTCTATCTAATTGCAGAAGAACACAAGGTCTCTCCTGTAGATATGAATGTGATATACACTGATTTTAAGACCAACACATTAACTGGACAAAATAAGAAAACAACTAAATGAAGTTTAACTTAACACCAATGTATGCCATTGCCGATATTTCCTTGTATAGCCTTTGTCTGCCAATACCAACAACATGCCAATAACATCAGGCATCCCTAGACACTTTAAAACTGATATCTTGTGTACCATCTTGCTTGAGCATGTACTCAGAAAAAACGGCATGAGAACACGTCCGAGACGAAGAATCTTGGGCTGATGGATAGGCAACCCTCACTTTGTCAATTACTTGGTGTGGCTTCAACAGACAGACTTGACAACTATTCCTTTAAATATATCGTTTGGTGTGGTAGAAGGTTGGTTGCATTAATTGACCAACCTTTGCAAAATTGATGCTCACTATTTTTTTTGCATTTAAACAACAAACCTCTAGCCCGTTCAGATCCAGCTGTAATAGTTAGAGTGGTTACAGTAATATAGTTCTTTGAAAGCCGTTAACGGACAGCTCTGACTGCTTGTCGTTGTGTTCCAGGCTCTCGGTCAGGCCTTCATGGACTGCTGCTGCTGCTGCTGTCAGGAATGTCAGCCGAACGCGACTCAAGGCTCACCAAATATCAAACTGAAGGCGGCCAATGAGACGTCCGTCTTCTTCGACAAGGCTAAAGAAACCTCAGCCATCTTGTCGATCTCCAGCTAGAGCTATAGCATCCAACATCTCCTCTTCCATAAAACAACCTATCTTCTTTTGTATCCTCAAACTCTGTTTCGCTTCTACCCTAAAGTTCCTTAACGCTTCAGTTTCCTTTATCCTTTCTTCTCCACAACGCTTGTTGACCAACGACCATCTTTTCTTCATCTTTTTCTGCCCTCTTTCCTTCTCTCGGAGTTTCCATTTGTATGATATTCCTTTATGGACACAGTGTTACCCCTTTCAGCTTCCTGTCTGTGCAGGAAGTGATGCTTAATCCGTAGTGATTATTAGAAAACTTGCTGTTCTTGCACAACCACCTGTTGTAAAACCAGAAGCCCGTTTCAGGACCCTCCGAAAGGACACTTTCCTCCAACTGGTGTAAAAATGTATGATAAGAAAATTCCTGGATGTCTTCTTTGGTTGGTCTGAAGCTGAATGCGATATTTCTATAAGGAAGATCTACCATGTAAAGCTAAATGAGTAGTTTCAAACTGTGATGGAAGATTGATGAGGAGTAAAAAATAATCTGCTTCGAGGTTGTTTAGTGCCACACAAACATATGTTGGTATAGTGCAGAATCAAGGAGTAACCGTCTGGCTCTGAATATTAACCTCATTTGCTGAATAGAGTGTACAGTTGACGCATTGTTCTGTATATTGAAATGGTGACAACCTGTGGGGCCATTGATCATTGGTCCATCTGTCAAACTATCAAGAAAAAAGAGGTAGACGTCCATGAAGAGCTATTAGATATAACTGTATGACAACTATGTCCACTGGCTGGAAGAAAACACCTCCTCGGGTAAAGGGGACGAAAAACGCCAACAAACGTCTGATTTGAGAGATTATGAAACCATCAGTAAGTGAGGCTGTCCATATCCGTTTGACATATTTTGTTGTGAGCTACTTGTGTAAGATGTCAGAGTTCAGATCAAAAGGGGTCTCTATGTAACAGCAATCAACCAATCAGAGCTGTTGTGAGCATGATTATGGAAGAATATGTCTTTATCTGTTTGCAAACTACGGATGAAATGGACGAAGCTGAACTGTTGAAATTATTTTTACAACTTGTGTTTCTGGGAAGAATAATGACTGTTTCAGAAGGAAGTGAAGGGGGGGGAGGAAGGAGTTTTGAACAGGACCAAGACCTTATAAGTGCTGAGGCGGTGTCTTTGTACAGGAAGTTAAACTGTGTAGTACATTTTAAAGCACATTAATATGTCTCTAGCACAGTCTTTTCACTCAGACTGTCAAACAACTAGAACAAAACGAAGAAACAGAAGTTATGAATGTAGCTGTTTTAATGTTAGATCTACAACTAATTGCATCTCTGTGTGAAGGGAATAGAGATAGTCATTTTTCTATGTCACAAGAATGTGTATGCCTTTGTAATGCTCAGTTTCACAATGTAAAATCCATATAAGCATGTGTCAGAGTCGCCTGTGCCTTAGTGCCTCCTCAGCCCTCAGCTAAATCAACGCATTCAGAAACAAGAGTAGAAGTCTGACTAACTTTGTATTCAACAAACATTTCTTTTTACACTGACTAGTTACTTAAGAGCTAGAGCGTCTGGATGCTAAAATTCACTGTTTGATAAACAGCACTTTTACAGTGGCCCCGATCTACAGAAGGTCAACATGTTTGTTTCCAATTTTGCACAAAAGAAATAAGACATACTAACAGCTCGAGTCCCACTGGTGTCGTGTTTGAGTTCCTTGTAAATGTGAATGAAGTTGACATCGAGTGCCCTCACAGAACAGATTAACTTTAGTGCCTGTCTTATATTTGTCTTTTTAAGTATCTCTAAAGGCTGTGTTTATCTTGTGAACAAGGCATAAACCAACCATTGGGATGTAGAGGTGGTAATTTATAAATAAAGCTGTGCAATTTAAACTGGATTTGTCTGGAGAATTTATTGATGCGATATTGATGTGACTGAGCAAGCTGACAATAACCGAAACATGTCTTTGTATTCATTAGTTCAAGTAACAAGTGGAAGACGCTATTTGGGTGTCTATAGGTCAATTTATTCTTACAAAAGACAATGTTTTGTGATTTCCCGCTTCTTTTATAACTAGGTTGTGAAACTCCTGGTTGTTAAAAAATCTGGTTCTTTGATAAATAAGAAAAGGTAAGAAGCCGGTGATCAAAGACACCAAAGGAGAGATGTCAGATGACCAAGGTGCTTTTGGGTAAGAAATATCTGAACACTAAGCCTCACAATCTGTCCCGTTTTTAATCACAATACTGAAAAGATTAAAATGGCTGTAAGAGTTGGGATAAACAATTCTGGACCAGCGAACCCTTTGCAACTCAATATGATTGCTATCTTCAGCTATCCAGAAGACACGCTGTTTTACTTTGAACAGTTAATATAATAATAATAATTCCTTACATTTATTGTAGCGCTTTTTCCAGATGCTCAAAGCGCTTCACAAATACACATTACACATATACATGCAATGGTCAGATACTGTGGACAATGCCCACAGGAGCAAGTTCAGGTGAAGTGTCTTGCCCAAGGACACCGGCTTTACAGACGCAGCAGCGGCGGGTTTCACCCCTTGATCTGATGATCATTGCACAGCGCACTGCGCCACACCGTCCATCTTCACGCCTCGGGGTCATCGAGGCGCTTTTACAAGTACGCATTAATATCATACATGTACTGTGGACAATACCCACAGGAGCAAATCCGGGTGAAGTGTCTTGCCCAAGGACACAACGGCCTGACGCAGTGGGGGCAGGAGCGGGTTTCGAACTGGAGTTCCCCAGCACCCCCCTTGATCTGATGATCGGATGCACAGACCACTGCGCCACCCACCCCGAATATGGTCTAGTAGAGCCATCAGGCTGACGATTAAAGCAAGTTATTAACTATATGACAAAATATTCTATAGTTAAATACATAAGAATAAAAAATGGCAATGTTAAAAATTGGATCAGGTGTTATCATCAAAGACAAAAGAAACAAGATCATTAATGTCTGAATGTAACTCAATATGTGAGTTGAATGGACTCAGATATTGGCTTCAAAAACACTGGATCAAACCGTTGATGAAATAAAACACACACATGAAAAATGTGCTTTATGCAGAAGCTCATTAAAGCTTTTTGTTGTGTGTCTGTCATGTCGTTTTAAACGGTGTAAAGGAATCCGCTCTGAGAAGATTTTCTCTCCTCAGAGCGGCTGCTGCATATCAATGACCTCACTACTATCCCGTTGCCATGGGATCCCAGCCCAAATCCGCACACACACGGACACACACACCGTTTTGTTAATCTAGAAACTCAAACTCTATTCTAATCAATGTGAGCCCCCCCCCCCCCCCCCCCCCCCCCATCCTTGTCTTCGCCCCGACAGCCCATGAAGAGGACTTACACATCTAAAGGAAAATGATTTCTTCTGTCCTGCTCTCCACAAAATGATGCAAAGACTATTTAAAGAAACTTCTGGCACAACCGTGATCACTGTCAGACAGCCCTTTCTCAGTAAAATAACCTGAATAATAAAAAAGGCCCATTTCAGAATAATTGAGATCATATAATTGATGATCTGGATTCAGTTGTGGCTTTCTCAAAAACAGCTCTGCAAATCGCATCGACAAACTTCAACAGGTTACAGAAAGAGGTCAGCATGTATAGAAGTCTACGAAACAATTACCCTCCGCTTTTAACCCATCCTAGTAGCAGGAGTCTAGTACTAGGAGCAGTGGGCAGCTATTGGACAGCGCCCGGGGAGCAATGGGAGTGAGGGCGGTGGGGGGGTGTCCGGTGCCTTGCTCAAGGGGTCATTTATATTATCATAACTGATCATCTGGATTCAGTTGTGGCTTACTTCAAAACGTTTTGGCAAATCGCATCTGACAAACCTCAACAGGGTGTCAGATTGTATAGAAGTCTATGAGACATGTACACTGCTTAGGACTTGATTTATGACCATGTTTAATACTTTTTCTAATACATGTTTGGCTAGTTTTAGGTCTTTTTGAATGCAGCATGATGTTCATTTTGTATCTTATGGTCACAATAACGCAGGGTATGCTTCGGGGCGGGGCGACGTGTTTTTATCTCACTACTCAAACTACAGTTTTCAGTTCATGAAAGTCTATTTTAACAACACTGACAAGAATATATTGAAGCAGTTGGATACACATGGCTCCACCTTCCTGTGTCCCAAAAATAACAAGATGGCGACGGCCAAAATGCCAATCTGGTGGTTCTTTTACGCATAGTGGAAGTGGGTGGACACTAGAAATCATTCAAATTTTCTTTTGCCAGTTTCCTCAAAATTCTGTTTAATTTGCGATACTTTTCAACGGAAATCCGACCAGCGATACTCCAGGAAAGTCAGAAAATAAGTTTAACATAGTTCAGGTAAACTGACATTTTAAAAAGTGAGTAAGAAAAGAAGTAGGGAAACAGAGAGAGAGATTCATGGAGAGCTGGAGGAACAGAGTGTTTCAGGAGGTTGGTGATGTTGTTCTCATTAGTAGTGATGAGAGCTCGCCCCTCTGATACAAACTACTGAACAGACCACCTCTGTTCACTAATGAAGCCACACACACACACACGCAGAAACACCCACACACACCACACACAACCCACACCACACACACACACACACCCAACACACACACATCACACACCCACACAGGGGCGACTAGACCACCATTGGTCATGCGAGAACATCTCGAGGACAGACTGGATGGGAACCAACTGTTACGTAACAGAAAGGTCACAGGTTCGAGTCCCACATCTATCCGTTAGTTGAGTATACGCTTCACATCCACTTCTCACTTATCTTTATAGAACTCAGTGCCGGAGTACGCCAAAACAAACGTCTGTGAGCAAAAGTAGACGGATTCTCTCAAATCAATCAGGAAAGAAGACCTTATGGGGAAGGTTGGCCAAAGTCAGTTTTACCAGGAAAATAATTCATTAGAATCCTCATTTAGAGTTTGTCCATCACTCATCAGCAATGCGGTTCTGCACAGATGCAAACAGGAAGTCAACAATTCGTATTTGGCTATCAAGCAACCCTCCAAATATGTCTCTTAAGGCCACACCAGGCCGATTATCGGCGTCGGTGGGCATCAGGCCGACGATGAGCGTCGACACGCCCTACTCAGATTGGTGTGTCCCGCACCGTCGGGTCTTTTCAACCGAATCGGCGGGCAGTCGTCCAAAGGAATCACTCCGATTGGCTGTTCCGCTAGCGAATCAGTGCATGAGAAGCGAAACGGAAGTGAGGGACCCAAACAAACTATTAAGAAGGCAAATCTGAGTTTCATTTACCTCCAGCTCTCGACTCAGGTTCGGGAAAGCCCCGTGAGCTTCTCGTTGTAGAGAGAAGATGGAACGCACATCTTATTGTTTATATCACGCAGTCTGTTCTTCTTCTCTCGGTTATCACGCAGTCTGTCTTCCGGTTGTTGCCTCTTTTGAACGACGAATACACACTACCGCCGCCTGCTGGTCAGGAGAGTTATTGCCACTCACGCATGCGCAGTTCGTACGTGCTACTTGGCCGGCGGCTGAAGTCTTTGCCGTGTGTTCCAGTGCGACACATGGCCAAGACGCAGAGACGTGAGGCGACGCAACAGTCGGGGTCCGTCTGTGTGAGTTCTTTGTTGTGATTGGTGTGTCCCTATAGATTCAGTGAGACTAACCCTTCCCAGAGGAGATCATTACATCACATTTAAAACTAGACTAGAAATTTGCTTAGAAACGAGAGATAAAGACGATTGAGTGGTGTGTCCGGGCCTTCAGCCCAGCTTATCAGACACTAGCCACTCCCTAAGTTTGTTTTTAGACAAAAATATAAGTGACTGATATGATTGTCATATTCCTTATTTCTAATGCAATATAAGTTGACTTTAGCACTGTTACCACGGCGGCACATGGTCCTGATTTTAAATGATTTATTTGGGAATTTGGAAAACTGTGACGGTAAAAACGAATTTCCTCTTTGAACTGTTTACTTTAAAACTGTGTGAACGTTTCAGAAGAAGTGTTGAACCTCTCACTCAGCGTGTGAATCCAACTGAGATGAAGCACTATGTGTGTGTGTGTGTGTGTGTGTGTGTGTGTGTGTGTGTGTGTGTGTGTGTGTGTGGTGTGTGTGTGTGTGTGTGTGTGTGTGTGTGTGTGTGCGCGCATCATAGCCTCATCAGCAGCACATTGTGAGTGAATGAACAGCGCAAGTGTGTGTGCGAGAGTATATATGTGTGTGTTTCTCCCTGAACACAGGCTCAATGAACACAAACTAATCTGACCTGAATGTCTCACGCGCACACACACACACACAACCACACACACACACACACACACACACACACACACACACACACACCAACACACACACACACACACACAAAGAAGAAAACACCTTCATCTTTTCTGGACTACAAACCATACAAATCTATTGGACGATCTAGCAACATCTGCATTTCTTCATCATCTCGAAACTTTCTGAAACGTTGGTAGACATCTAGCAACCAGCTGCAAGCTTTGGTGCATTTTAACCTTTTTTCTTCCCTGGAATTGTCGTCTTTACTCAACAAACTTCTGTCTTGAAGTCATTTCCCAGAATCTCTGAACTAGAGTTGCTTCTCTCTGAAAGGTACCGTAGACTTTGCTAAGCATCAAGTTGGTCATTTGGTTCCTGAATATTGGCACTTTTTGGGAACTTTCTTGGCATTTTAATTGAAGCTCAGCACCTAGGTCTGAAGTTCAATAAGAAGAATCTTAAGAGGAATCATCCACATTAAATATTTGGATCATGGCCCCTACTCTTGCTTTGTGGTTGGGCCTTTTTCTGCCGCTGCTGTTGACGGACGCAAAGACCGTTCAGCAACCTGACAGTCAGAGCGACACCCTCAACAAACCCTCATCCCTTGTCAAACTGGAACCACTCTGGACCTCCATGCAGCTCAAGACCGACGAGGCCCCCAACAAGAGCCTCCCATTCCCAGAAATGCTGGATCTAGATGTGGACCAACCCCGGCGCCTGGCCCGCGGCGCAGAGGAAGAAGAACAACAGTCCACCTTCAGCCAGTCCTTTGAGAACGACTCCGTCACGACACCGCAGGACACAGCGTTTGACAACGGGACTAAAGTAGCAGCAGGAGACCACAACGATCACGAGGTCCACGGAAACCCTCCAGCTTGGACCCCCAGGACTCTTCAACCCGTTCTACCCGCTGGCGGAAGGCTCGTACGCGGCCTACGCGGTCCTGTTCCTGGCTGGCCTGGTTCTGGCGCTGGGCGTGGTGGGAAACATGGCCGTCATGTGCATCGTCTGGAACAACTACTATATGAGGTCGGCTTGGAATTACCTGCTGGCCAGCATGGCGTTCTGGGACTTCCTGGTCCTGGTGCTATGCCTTCCTGTGGTGGTCCTCAACCAGCTGTCCAATAGGAGGATCCTTGGTGACATCACCTGCCGCATGGTGCCCTATATGGAGGTGGGTGGGCTTATGAGGAAGTAGGAGGAGCAAGAAAGATTGCTTGAAAGTAATTTTTTGAAAGAGTTTTGTTCCATCTGGGCAGAACTGAACAGACATGGTTTTTAATACAGACTTAGGTTTGGGAGTTGATGAAAGTAGAATTGTACCTCTTGGATGGAGATAGGCTAACAGTTCAGTCATCAGTTCAGTCAATATGCTAAGCTTGACTATAATGGAGTCTTATTGTAATCTGAGATAGCAATTTAAAGAATGGCGTTCTGGGACTTCCTGGTCCTGGTGCTATGCCTTCCTGTGGTGGTCCTCAACCAGCTGTCCCATAGGAGGATCCTTGGTGACATCACCTGCCGCATGGTGCCTTATATGATGGGTGGGGGCTTATGTAGAAGTAGGAGGGGAAGAGGAATTTGGGTTGAAAGTCATTTGTTTAAAGCGGTTTACTTGTGCAGGTGAAACAGATTTTGGCAACGGTTTTTTCATCTACTGGTCAATTCTGAGATTTTTAGGGTGGAATGCAACAGCAATATTTTTATATCAATAAATGAAATGCAGCAAAAATGTAAAACAAATATTATTTTTGGTTGGAAGTCTTGCTGTTTGCGTCCCTATGCCAATAAGTCAAATAACTGGTTGCCAAATTTAAATGGCCATGTTGGCAACCATTACTTTTGGTCCCTGTAAATTATATATGGTTTTTATTTCATTGAAAGGTATTGACTTAAGTGTGTGTGTTAAAGTGCCCAACAAACATCTAATATGAACAGTTTTGTTCTAAATGTACACAGTTTACTTATCTGTATTTTTGTGATATATGAACTATTGCTAAAGAGCAGAGATTCAGTCGTTTTTTGGCCAGTCACCATGGAGACCTGGTTCTTTGTCTGCTGGGGCGTCCTGCTGCTGCCTTCATGGTTTGACAGGAACACATTTGGGGTGAAACTGTGTTTGAATGATCTGTGACCCTTTACTTACAGGTGGCCATATTGGAGTCTTCAGTTCAGAGAATGTTTGACAGTGTTTTGGTCCGTCTTGGCAGAACGGAAACATACATGGTTTTAATACAGACTTAGGTTTGGGGAGTTGATGAAAGTAGAAGTAGAACAGTTCAGTCATCAGTTCAGTAAAGTTCATAGGCTACGCTTGGCTAAAACCGGAGTCTTATTGTAAGCTGAGATAGCAATTTAAAGAAATTACAGACTCTTAATACATTGTAAACTTTTAGGCGGGAACCAGCTGAGTGCACAGACATTAACTCAGTAGTGAGAGACGGACTAAAGATTAAATAACACCAGACTGATCCTTTAATTTCCTCATGTGGTTTGATTGATCACATTGATAGCATTGGGTAGAGAGAGTGTGTGGCCTTTATCCCTTTGAATAGCAATCATGGAGAGTTTATACTGTAAACAAAATATACAAAAAGGAACAAATAATGTCTGTATTTGGACTCGTCTTTCTGGCCATGATATGATTTCCAAAACGTTGAAATTTCCAATCCTTGTTTAGTTTACCGATTTTCGATTGGCAACAAAGGTCTGGCAGATCAGACATGTTGTGAATATACATTTTATTTTAATATTGTTCAGATTTTTTTATTGTATTACCTTTCTACTCTATTCTATATTTATATTTCATGATTTTTGCTTTAATTTTAGTCTTTATTTCTCCTACTATTTTTCAGTTTTGCACCAATACACCAATTCAAGTACTTTAGAAGAAGACGACATATAGAGGAAATGTCTTTCTCCACTCTTTTGTGTTTACACATTATTATATTGAATTATTATTCAAGGTTAAGGTATTCATTTATATTGTATGGTTAACGTATATTAAGATGTAAAAAAAAAGTAAAAACAAAAGGGAGAAGGGGTCGGATTAAATAATTGTAAACTTCTTCCGACCCCTTTTCGGACGTGTAATTAGCTAAAGCTTTGTTGTTATTGTTATCAGACAATGATACTACAGATATTATCAATTATTATTTAAATATTTCGTTTAGTTATTGCATTCATTTGTATAGTACTGTATCAATGTCTGTATCATCTTTTGTTTCATTTGTATTTTCTTTGGTTTTACACGCTCGAAAAAAAATAATAAACTAAACTAAACTAAACACACATGGGAGGATACACACACAACCATATGCAGAGGAGAGGTGGCCAGTTATCCTGCGCCAAGGGAGCAGTTTCCAAGGTTAGGTGCCTTGCTCAAGGGTATCTTGGCAGTGGCCTAGGAGGTAACTGGCAACCTATCCAGCTACCAGCTTTCTTCTTCGGGTCAAACGGGACTTTGACCCGCGACCCTTCGGTTTCCAAGACCAAGCCCCTACAGACTGAACCACTTCTTGCCAGATATAGGAATGTGCTTGTCCTTGTGTTTAAAGTTGCTATATAAATAAACTTGCCTTACCAAAGCAAATACCTTCAAAACAACCTCCATTGTTCTCGTCCTCTCCTGCAGACCGTGTCTCTGGGCCTCACCTCCTTCACTCTGTGCGCTCTGGGCATCGCTCGTTTCCACGCCGCCACCTCCTCCTCGCAGGCCAAGGCCCGGCTGGTGGAGCGCTGCCACTCCATGCTGCTGCAGCTGGTTCTGGTGTGGCTCACTGCTCTGCTGCTCTCCAGCCCAGAGATCTTCCTCTGGCAGCTCACCCAGTCCGTGTCCCCGACATCAGGCCTGCTGGTGGACTCCTTCTCCATCACACCTTCCTCCCCCCCTGTCCCTCTACCTGCCCGACTCCCTGCACTCTCTGTTGCTCAAGTATCACCAGGTGAGAACTTAACATACACATGTGTCCCCTCTTCTTCATGTCTCTTCTACATCAACATGTGTCCCCTCTTCTTTATGTCTCTTCTACATCAACATGTGTCCCCCTCTTCTCCATGTCTCTTCTACATCAACATGTGGTCCCCTCTTCTTCATGTCTCTTCTACATCAACATGTGTCCCCTCTTCTCCATGTCTCTTCTACATCAACATGTGTCCCCTCTTCTCCATGTCTCTTCTACATCAACATGTGTCCCCTCTTCTCCATGTCTCTTCTACATCAACATGTGTCCCCTCTTCTCATGTCTCTTCTACATCAACATGTATCCCCTCTTCTTCATGTCTCTTCTACATCAACACGTGTCCCCTCTTCTTCATGTCTCCTCTACATCAACATGTGTCCCCTCTTCTTTATGTCTCTTCTACATCAACATGTGTCCCCTCTTCTTCATGTCTCTTCTACATCAACATGTGTCCCCTCTTCTTCATGTCTCTTCTACATCAACACGTGTCCCCTCTTCTTCATGTCTCCTCTACATCAACATGTGTCCCCTCTTCTTTATGTCTCTTCTACATCAACATGTGTCCCCTCTCTCCATGTCTCTTCTACATCAACATGTGTCCCCTCTTCTTCATGTCTCTTCTACATCAACATGTGTCCCCTCTTCTTCATGTCTCTTCTACATCAACATGTGTCCCCTCTTCTTCATGTCTCTTCTACATCAACATGTATCCCCTCTTCTTCATGTCTCTTCTACATCAACATGTGTCCCCTCTTCTTCATGTCTCTTCTACATCAACATGTGTCCCCTCTTCTCCATGTCTCTTCTACATCAACATGTGTCCCCTCTTCTTCATGTCCTCTTCTACATCAACATGTGTCCCCTCTTCTCCATGTCTCTTCTACATCAACATGTGTCCCCCACTTCTTCATGTCTCTTCTACATCAACATGTATCCCCTCTTCTTCATGTCTCTTCTACATCAACATGTGTCCCCTCTTCTTCATGTCTCTTCTACATCAACACGTGTCGCCTCTTCTCCATGTCTCTTCTACAACATGTGTCCCCTCTTCTTCATGTCTCTTCTACATCAACATGTGTCCCCTCTTCTTCATGTCTATTCTACATCAACATGTGTCCCCTCTTCTCCATGTCTCTTCTACATCAACATGTGTCCTCTCTTCTTCATGTCTCTTCTACATCAGCATGTGTCCCCTCTTCTCCATGTCTCTTCTACATCAACATGTGTCCCCTCTTCTACATCAACATGTGTCCTCTCTTCTTCATGTCTCTTCTACATCAGCATGTGTCCCCTCTTCTTCGTGTCTCTTCTACATCAACATGTGTCCCCTCTTCTACATCAACATGTGTCCTCTCTTCTTCATGTCTCTTCTACATCAGCATGTGTCCCCTCTTCTCCATGTCTCTTCTACATCAACATGTGTCCCCTCTTCTACATCAACATGTGTCCTCTCTTCTTCATGTCTCTTCTACATCAGCATGTGTCCCCTCTTCTTCGTGTCTCTTCTACATCAACATGTGTCCCCTCTTCTACATCAACATGTGTCCCCTCTTCTTCATGTCTCTTCAACATCAACATGTGTCCCCTCTTCTTCGTGTCTCTTCCACATCAACATGTGTCCCCTCTTCTCCATGTCTCTTCTACATCAACATGTGTCCCCTCTGTGTAAAGAGACTCTGAAAGTTTCAGGAACAAAGATTCTCTCTCTTTTTGATCCATTTCTATAAAAAACTGTCTGAAAATGAGCTGATCAGATTTTGGCCACTTTATGATGTCATAAAGTGGCCCCCCCACCTTATCACCTGAATCTCCTCTAGAGCTCCATTGAGTTCTTTGTAACCAAATGTCTCTCAGAGGGGCGTGGGGAAGGGCTCCTTTTTTTCATCTAAAGTAACAGACAGAGAATCAGCACTTTGGAAACAGGGCTGAAACAGAGGGGATTATGGGTAATGCTGCCCATTTGGTGTTTGGAGCCAAACACTTCAGAGATATGTTCTGTATATATCTGAGAGCTGTAATATATTGATGAAAAACAGTATAATCGGGGACTTTTAAGGAACTAACTCACCAAAGTAGTTCTGGAAGTAGACCTGACATCTTCCATCTCTTCATTGGCTCAGTTTCTCTTGGGATTGAAAACGATGAGCGTGCTCAGAATAGACCAGAAATGATAAAATAACAGGTTTCTTTAACTGTCACATGAATCAATTAGAGATATGAATGCTTACTGATTTACTTTTGAAAGTTGATCAAACAATCAAATTATGTGGTGAGTTTAAATGTCAAATTGTATTCTGTGCAAAAAGTTCAAAATAGTAACCTAATTCTGGTAAAAACCGTAACCATGACCCTCAATCTACGCCAAAGTACTTTCCAGAACCATAAAGCACCAGATCGTACCAGAAGTTTTCCAAAACGCTCCACAAGGTCATCAGATGTTTGCTGTCCTCTGTTGCAGGGGCGTATGTGGTGGTGCTTCGGCTGCTACTTCTGCCTGCCCATCCTCTTCACCGTCCTCTGCCAAATGGCCACACGCAACGTCAACAGCGACTCCAGCTCCACCCAAAAGCAGCGCAGCCATGACGACCGCTCGACCAGTCAGAAGCACCAGCAGCACCAGGCGTTGGAGCGGCAGCTGAACTGCACCCTGCTGGCGTTGGCGGTGGTTTACGGCGTCTGTGCTCTGCCCGAACACGTGTGTAACATCACGCTGGCCTACGCTAACATCTCCATCTCCGAGGAAACTGCCTCCATGCTGGCTCTGTTGCATCACTTCCTGTTGTTCTTTAAGTCATCAGTGACCCCGGTGCTGCTGCTGTGTCTGTGCAAGGTAGGTCAAGCTGTTAAAAGTATTGTTGACTTTAACGGGCCCCTTTTGGTCCTCTTCAACCAGAACTGATCACACACAGCTTTAAGACCCAATGATGTAACTACACTGAACAAAAATATAAACGCAACACTTTTGTTTTTGCTCCCATTTTCCATGAGATGAACTCAAAGATCTAAAACATTTTCTATAAACACGAAATAACCATTTCTCTCAAATATTGTTCACAAATCTGAAAAGATCTGTGATGGTGAGCACTTCTCCTTTGCTGAGATAATCCATCCCACCTCACAGGTGTGGCATATCAAGATGCTGATTAGACAGCATGATTATTGCACAGGTGTGCCTTAGGCTGGCCACAATAGAAGGCCACTGTGAAACGTGCAGCTTTGCTTTATTGGGGGGGTCTGGGGGGGGGTCCGAAAACCAGTCAGTATCTGGTGTGAGGGGTAGGGGTAGGGTTAGGGTTAGGGTAATTTTGTGAATCGAGTGGCCCATGGTGGTGGTGGGGTTATGGTAAGGGCAGGCGTATGTTATGGATGACGAACACAGGCCACTCGATTCACAACATTACCCTAACCCTAACCCTACCCCTCACAGTGTTGCGTTTATATTTTTGTTCAGTGTATATGTAACTATAAGGTATGGGACTTCACTGGTGCATTTAGCGGCCATTCTACATAGTAGTAGTACCATCACTGGCACAATCACACGTCCCAAGTAGAAGGGACTCTTAACAATATTGGGTTTTTGCCGATGTCCCATTCGCCGATTTTGACAAATTGGCAATGCAGATACCAAAATACTCACATGTTGTTCCATCTAATTGCAGAAGAACACAAGGTCTCTCCTGTAGATATGAATGTGATATACACTGATTTTAAGACCAACACATTAACTGGACAAAATAAGAAAACAACTAAATGAAGTTTAACTTAACACCAATGTATGCCGTTGCCGATATTTCCTTGTATAGCCTTTGTCTGCCAATACCAACAACATGCCAATAACATCAGGCATCCCTAGACACTTTAAAACTGATATCTTGTGTACCATCTTGCTTGAGCATGTACTCAGAAAAACGGCATGAGAACACGTCCGAGACGAAGAATCTTGGGCTGATGGATAGGCAACCCTCACTTTGTCAATTACTTGGTGTGGCTTCAACAGACAGACTTGACAACTATTCCTTTAAATATATCGTTTGGTGTGGTAGAAGGTTGGTTGCATTAATTGACCAACCTTTGCAAAATTGATGCTCACTATTTTTTTGCATTTAAACAACAAACCTCTAGCCCGTTCAGATCCAGCTGTAATAGTTAGAGTGGTTACAGTAATATAGTTCTTTGAAAGCCGTTAACGGACAGCTCTGACTGCTTGTCGTTGTGTTCCAGGCTCTCGGTCAGGCCTTCATGGACTGCTGCTGCTGCTGCTGTCAGGAATGTCAGCCGAACGCGACTCAAGGCTCACCAAATATCAAACTGAAGGCGGCCAATGAGACGTCCGTCTTCTTCGACAAGGCTAAAGAAACCTCAGCCATCTTGTCGATCTCCAGCTAGAGCTATAGCATCCAACATCTCCTCTTCCATAAAACAACCTATCTTCTTTTGTATCCTCAAACTCTGTTTCGCTTCTACCCTAAAGTTCCTTAACGCTTCAGTTTCCTTTATCCTTTCTTCTCCACAACGCTTGTTGACCAACGACCATCTTTTCTTCATCTTTTTCTGCCCTCTTTCCTTCTCTCGGAGTTTCCATTTGTATGATATTCCTTTATGGACACAGTGTTACCCCTTTCAGCTTCCTGTCTGTGCAGGAAGTGATGCTTAATCCGTAGTGATTATTAGAAAACTTGCTGTTCTTGCACAACCACCTGTTGTAAAACCAGAAGCCCGTTTCAGGACCCTCCGAAAGGACACTTTCCTCCAACTGGTGTAAAAATGTATGATAAGAAAATTCCTGGATGTCTTCTTTGGTTGGTCTGAAGCTGAATGCGATATTTCTATAAGGAAGATCTACCATGTAAAGCTAAATGAGTAGTTTCAAACTGTGATGGAAGATTGATGAGGAGTAAAAATAATCTGCTTCGAGGTTGTTTAGTGCCACACAAACATATGTTGGTATAGTGCAGAATCAAGTGAGTAACGTCTGGCTCTGAATATTAACCTCATTTGCTGAATAGAGTGTACAGTTGACGCATTGTTCTGTATATTGAAATGGTGACAACCTGTGGGGCCATTGATCATTGGTCCATCTGTCAAACTATCAAGAAAAAAGAGGTAGACGTCCATGAAGAGCTATTAGATATAACTGTATGACAACTATGTCCACTGGCTGGAAGAAAACACCTCCTCGGGTAAAGGGGACGAAAAACGCCAACAAACGTCTGATTTGAGAGATTATGAAACCATCAGTAAGTGAGGCTGTCCATATCCGTTTGACATATTTTGTTGTGAGCTACTTGTGTAAGATGTCAGAGTTCAGATCAAAAGTGGTCTCTATGTAACAGCAATCAACCAATCAGAGCTTTGTGAGCATGATTATGGAAGAATATGTCTTTATCTGTTTGCAAACTACGGATGAAATGGACGAAGCTGAACTGTTGAAATTATTTTTACAACTTGTGTTTCTGGGAAGAATAATGACTGTTTCAGAAGGAAGTGAAGGGGGGGGAGGAAGGAGTTTTGAACAGGACCAAGACCTTATAAGTGCTGAGGCGGTGTCTTTGTACAGGAAGTTAAACTGTGTAGTACATTTTAAAGCACATTAATATGTCTCTAGCACAGTCTTTTCACTCAGACTGTCAAACAACTAGAACAAAACGAAGAAACAGAAGTTATGAATGTAGCTTGTTTTAATGTTAGATCTACAACTAATTGCATCTCTGTGTGAAGGGAATAGAGATAGTCATTTTTCTATGTCACAAGAATGTGTATGCCTTTGTAATGCTCAGTTTCACAATGTAAAATCCATATAAGCATGTGTCAGAGTCGCCTGTGCCTTAGTGCCTCCTCAGCCCTCAGCTAAATCAACGCATTCAGAAACAAGAGTAGAAGTCTGACTAACTTTGTATTCAACAAACATTTCTTTTTACACTGACTAGTTACTTAAGAGCTAGAGCGTCTGGATGCTAAAATTCACTGTTTGATAAACAGCACTTTTACAGTGGCCCCGATCTACAGAAGGTCAACATGTTTGTTTCCAATTTTGCACAAAAGAAATAAGACATACTAACAGCTCGAGTCCCACTGGTGTCGTGTTTGAGTTCCTTGTAAATGTGAATGAAGTTGACATCGAGTGCCCTCACAGAACAGATTAACTTTAGTGCCTGTCTTATATTTGTCTTTTTAAGTATCTCTAAAGGCTGTGTTTATCTTGTGAACAAGGCATAAACCAACCATTGGGATGTAGAGGTGGTAATTTATAAATAAAGCTGTGCAATTTAAACTGGATTTGTCTGGAGAATTTATTGATGCGATATTGATGTGACTGAGCAAGCTGACAATAACCGAAACATGTCTTTGTATTCATTAGTTCAAGTAACAAGTGGAAGACGCTATTTGGGTGTCTATAGGTCAATTTATTCTTACAAAAGACAATGTTTTGTGATTTCCCGCTTCTTTTATAACTAGGTTGTGAAACTCCTGGTTGTTAAAAAGTATCTGGTTCTTTGATAAATAAGAAAAGGTAAGAAGCCGGTGATCAAAGACACCAAAGGAGAGATGTCAGATGACCAAGGTGCTTTTGGGTAAGAAATATCTGAACACTAAGCCTCACAATCTGTCCCGTTTTTAATCACAATACTGAAAAGATTAAAATGGCTGTAAGAGTTGGGATAAACAATTCTGGACCAGCGAACCCTTTGCAACTCAATATGATTGCTATCTTCAGCTATCCAGAAGACACGCTGTTTTACTTTGAACAGTTAATATAATAATAATAATTCCTTACATTTATTGTAGCGCTTTTTCCAGATGCTCAAAGCGCTTCACAAATACACATTACACATATCATACATGCAATGGTCAGATACTGTGGACAATACCCACAGGAGCAAGTTCAGGTGAAGTGTCTTGCCCAAGGACACACCGGCTTTACAGACGCAGCAGCGGCGGGTTTCACCCCTTGATCTGATGATCATTGCACAGCGCACTGCGCCACACCGTCCATCTTCACGCCTCGGGGTCATCGAGGCGCTTTTACAAGTACGCATTAATATCATACATGTACTGTGGACAATACCCACAGGAGCAAATCCGGGTGAAGTGTCTTGCCCAAGGACACAACGGCCTGACGCAGTGGGGGCAGGAGCGGGTTTCGAACTGGAGTTCCCCAGCACCCCCCTTGATCTGATGATCGGATGCACAGACCACTGCGCCACCCACCCCGAATATGGTCTAGTAGAGCCATCAGGCTGACGATTAAAGCAAGTTATTAACTATATGACAAAATATTCTATAGTTAAATACATAAGAATAAAAAATGGCAATGTTAAAAATTGGATCAGGTGTTATCATCAAAGACAAAAGAAACAAGATCATTAATGTCTGAATGTAACTCAATATGTGAGTTGAATGGACTCAGATATTGGCTTCAAAAACACTGGATCAAACCGTTGATGAAATAAAACACACAACATGAAAAATGTGCTTTATGCAGAAGCTCATTAAAGCTTTTTGTTGTGTGTCTGTCATGTCGTTTTAAACGGTGTAAAGGAATCCGCTCTGAGAAGATTTTCTCTCCTCAGAGCGGCTGCTGCATATCAATGACCTCACTACTATCCCGTTGCCATGGGATCCCAGCCCAAATCCGCACACACACGGACACACACACCGTTTTGTTAATCTAGAAACTCAAACTCTATTCTAATCAATGTGAGCCCCCCCCCCCCCCCCCCCCCCCATCCTTGTCTTCGCCCCGACAGCCCATGAAGAGGACTTACACATCTAAAGGAAAATGATTTCTTCTGTCCTGCTCTCCACAAAATGATGCAAAGACTATTTAAAGAAACTTCTGGCACAACCGTGATCACTGTCAGACAGCCCTTTCTCAGTAATAAATAACCTGAATAATAAAAAAGGCCCATTTCAGAATAATTGAGATCATATAATTGATGATCTGGATTCAGTTGTGGCTTTCTCAAAAACAGCTCTGCAAATCGCATCGACAAACTTCAACAGGTTACAGAAAGAGGTCAGCATGTATAGAAGTCTACGAAACAATTACCCTCCGCTTTTAACCCATCCTAGTAGCAGGAGTCTAGTACTAGGAGCAGTGGGCAGCTATTGGACAGCGCCCGGGGAGCAATGGGAGTGAGGGCGGTGGGGGGGTGTCCGGTGCCTTGCTCAAGGGGTCATTTATATTATCATAACTGATCATCTGGATTCAGTTGTGGCTTACTTCAAAACGTTTTGGCAAATCGCATCTGACAAACCTCAACAGGGTGTCAGATTGTATAGAAGTCTATGAGACATGTACACTGCTTAGGACTTGATTTATGACCATGTTTAATACTTTTTCTAATACATGTTTGGCTAGTTTTAGGTCTTTTTGAATGCAGCATGATGTTCATTTTGTATCTTATGGTCACAATAACGCAGGGTATGCTTCGGGGCGGGGCGACGTGTTTTTATCTCACTACTCAAACTACAGTTTTCAGTTCATGAAAGTCTATTTTAACAACACTGACAAGAATATATTGAAGCAGTTGGATACACATGGCTCCACCTTCCTGTGTCCCAAAAATAACAAGATGGCGACGGCCAAAATGCCAATCTGGTGGTTCTTTTACGCATAGTGGAAGTGGGTGGACACTAGAAATCATTCAAATTTTCTTTTGCCAGTTTCCTCAAAATTCTGTTTAATTTGCGATACTTTTCAACGGAAATCCGACCAGCGATACTCCAGGAAAGTCAGAAAATAAGTTTAACATAGTTCAGGTAAACTGACATTTTAAAAAGTGAGTAAGAAAAGAAGTAGGGAAACAGAGAGAGAGATTCATGGAGAGCTGGAGGAACAGAGTGTTTCAGGAGGTTGGTGATGTTGTTCTCATTAGTAGTGATGAGAGCTCGCCCCTCTGATACAAACTACTGAACAGACCACCTCTGTTCACTAATGAAGCCACACACACACACACGCAGAAACACACACACACACACACACACACACACACACACACACACACACACACACACACAGGGGCGACTAGACCACCATTGGTCATGCGAGAACATCTCGAGGACAGACTGGATGGGAACCAACTGTTACGTAACAGAAAGGTCACAGGTTCGAGTCCCACATCTATCCGTTAGTTGAGTATACGCTTCACATCCACTTCTCACTTATCTTTATAGAACTCAGTGCCGGAGTACGCCAAAACAAACGTCTGTGAGCAAAAGTAGACGGATTCTCTCAAATCAATCAGGAAAGAAGACCTTAGTGGGGAAGGTTGGCCAAAGTCAGTTTTACCAGGAAAATAATTCATTAGAATCCTCATTTAGAGTTTGTCCATCACTCATCAGCAATGCGGTTCTGCACAGATGCAAACAGGAAGTCAACAATTCGTATTTGGCTATCAAGCAACCCTCCAAATATGTCTCTTAAGGCGCACACCAGGCCGATTATCGGCGTCGGTGGGCATCAGGCCGACGATGAGCGTCGACACGCCCTACTCAGATTGGTGTGTCCCGCACCGTCGGGTCTTTTCAACCGAATCGGCGGGCAGTCGTCCAAAGGAATCACTCCGATTGGCTGTTCCGCTAGCGAATCAGTGCATGAGAAGCGAAACGGAAGTGAGGGACCCAAACAAACTATTAAGAAGGCAAATCTGAGTTTCATTTACCTCCAGCTCTCGACTCAGGTTCGGGAAAGCCCCGTGAGCTTCTCGTTGTAGAGAGAAGATGGAACGCACATCTTATTGTTTATATCACGCAGTCTGTTCTTCTTCTCTCGGTTATCACGCAGTCTGTCTTCCGGTTGTTGCCTCTTTTGAACGACGAATACACACTACCGCCGCCTGCTGGTCAGGAGAGTTATTGCCACTCACGCATGCGCAGTTCGTACGTGCTACTTGGCCGGCGGCTGAAGTCTTTGCCGTGTGTTCCAGTGCGACACATGGCCAAGACGCAGAGACGTGAGGCGACGCAACAGTCGGGGTCCGTCTGTGTGAGTTCTTTGTTGTGATTGGTGTGTCCCTATAGATTCAGTGAGACTAACCCTTCCCAGAGGAGATCATTACATCACATTTAAAACTAGACTAGAAATTTGCTTAGAAACGAGAGATAAAGACGATTGAGTGGTGTGTCCGGGCCTTCAGCCCAGCTTATCAGACACTAGCCACTCCCTAAGTTTGTTTTTAGACAAAAATATAAGTGACTGATATGATTGTCATATTCCTTATTTCTAATGCAATATAAGTTGACTTTAGCACTGTTACCACGGCGGCACATGGTCCTGATTTTAAATGATTTATTTGGGAATTTGGAAAACTGTGACGGTAAAAACGAATTTCCTCTTTGAACTGTTTACTTTAAAACTGTGTGAACGTTTCAGAAGAAGTGTTGAACCTCTCACTCAGCGTGTGAATCCAACTGAGATGAAGCACTACTGTGTGTGTGTGTGTGTGTGTGTGTGTGTGTGTGTGTGTGTGTGTGTGTGTGTGTGTGTGTGTGTGTGTGTGTGTGTGTGTGTGTGTGTGTGTGTGTGTGCGCGCATCATAGCCCTCTCATCAGCAGCACATTGTGAGTGAATGAACAGCGACAAGTGTGTGTGCGAGAGTATATATGTGTGTGTTTCTCCCTGAACACAGGCTCAATGAACACAAACTAATCTGACCTGAATGTCTCACGCGCACACACACACACACACACACACACACACACACACACACACACACACACACACACACACACACACACACACACACACACACACACACACACACACACACAGAGTACAATGTTGGTTTTGTTCTGTGGGAAAACTGATGAGGGAAGGAGTGAGTGGAGAAGAGGGGGGAGGTAAAGGGGGATACTGTTACCATGACAACGAGCATAGGGTCCCCGATGGAGCGCTACGTTGACTCTCACTGGGAGCGAACACACACACACACATCCACACACACACACACACACACACACACACACACACACACACACACACACACACACACACACACACACACACACACACACACACACACACACACTGGAGGGACCACCTTGTACTGCAGACAGGAAACACTGAGGCCTTCTTCTTTGTTGATTGGTATAAAAGTAGTCCTACAGACACACACACACACACACACACACACACACACACACACACACACACACACACACTCAGACACACACACCCTTACTTCACACTGTGAAAGAAAAGTTTTACCCACTTGTTGACAAGTAGCACAGAGGAGGAAGAGGAGGGAGGGACTGAGGATGGAGAAAGGATGGATGAAGTTTTTATCAGTGCGGTCACGTTAAAGTCCGATGACCAGCTTCTATTTTCTCCTCCTTTCTGGTCTTTTTTTGTCCGTCTGCTTTTCAATCTCTGAGAAAGTTGAGCTCCACTCGCTTTTTTTATACTCTCCTCTGAACTGTCAATTAGCCACCATTAAAAAAAAAAAAAGGAAACCCTCTGAATGATTAGAGCGGGGATGTGACATAACCTTCCTCTGGTGGCCACGTCCAGGCCGGCAGCCACAAAGGTCCACATAGATGTTGTTTTTAAATTCATTAAGTAATTACATATTATTCATACAGTCAAGGCACTAGAAACCAAAGTGAGTTAAAGCAGGATGGCAGAAAATCAAGTTATGTGCCCTCCCGTGATTTATCCAATTACATCCATACAAGACCTCAAATGTTTTTGTGAAATACCTACAAACTTTATGATAAATAACTTTCAAAATGTATGAAAAGAAAATTTCAATTCTTAAATGACGAAGTCAGGTATCAATAACTACATAAAATAATACGACAATACCAGAATAAAAAGGTAAAAAGGAAAGAAATGCTGAACAAGGGACTAATCACAATACTATATTATAATTTTTGTTATTTACTTGAGAGATGAGGAAGAAGAAGGAGAAGAGATATGATGAAGAACATGATGCATTGCTGCAGATTAAACTAGACAACAGTCAATAAAGGAGTGAAACACAGCAGTGAAATTAATCATACACATTAATAAAGCAGTAATTGATATTGATCCAAGGACATCAGTTATAGCAGATAGATCTGACAGGGACCAGCCAGTGAACAGAACAATGAGAGTTCCTGTAGAAAATGGGAACCAGGACTTCCTTCAGTCCGACTGTATTTCATCTAACAGCTGAACTGCTGAGCTCAGCAAATTGAGAGATGAGACAAATTAGTGAACCGGAACCCAACGCTGACCCCACACACACACACACACACACACACACACACACACACACACACACACACACACACACACACACACCACACACACACACCACACACACACACACACACACACACACACACACACACACACACACACACACACACACACACACACACACACACACACACACACACACACACACACACACACACACACACACACACACACACACACACCACACACACACACACCACACACACACACACACACACACACACACACACACACACACACACACTGAGGTTTGTGTGTGTGTGTTGCCCCCTGCTGTCTCATCAGTAACATTGCCGCTCTAAAAACAGCTGACACTTTATTGTTGTATTAGTTGGATGGAAAAGCTGCAAAACCAAAATAAATGCAACTCATGTTGTAACCATGAGCCGCAGTTATATCGTTATGTGTTTAATTCATGTCAAATTGTATAAAGTGTAAGTTTCCTGTATGACCTGCAGAGGTGGCAAAAGTACACACTCTCTTTACTTAAATAGAAGTACAGATACTTGTGTAAAAAAAACTTTGGTAAAAGTCTCTGAAATGTACTCAAAGTAAAAAGTAACTTTAAACTGGCTGTTTATGTGCAAAGCTCACTGAACCTTACATCATATTAATATAATATAAGTGAAAAGGAGCTTCATTTCAACTTTTATTACTGCCATTCTGAATGTGTTCAGCGTGAACAACAAAAACAAAGTACCTGTATTTGCTGTCGCCAACATTGTAGATGGGTTACTTTGCCTTAAAGTGGACCTATCATGCTATATTTTAAACATATATTGTAGAACCATACTTTTATAAAACATGTCTGCGAAGTTTTTTTTTCAAAATACCAAACAGATCATGCATTTTAGCCATGCCTCATTTCGCTCCATTTGCTCTTTTCCAGCCCTGTCTTCACAAGGGCTGATTCTGAGAGAAGTCTTCTTCGCTGCTTTTGTGGCAGACTACAGCGCCTCTTACAGGCCTGGCATATGTACTACAGCGTCTCCAGTGTTTTCGAGCGGCAATGGCCGTGGCTGTCTCCTCCTGATAGGTGGAGATTTTCCCATAGGCGGAGCTCCTTGTTTGTGATGTCAGAGATATTTCAAATCTGTATCAGCTCCGTTGCAGCCCCGTTTTTAGAGATTTGGGTACGGAGGAAAAGAGAGAGGGTTGTGTGTTCTGACACTTGGTGAGTTCCCTGACACACCGGGGACACATATTCATGTATAAAAGACGTACAAAAGTGCATTTTGCATGATTGGTCCCCTTTAATATAGTCCGAATGTATTTATTTAGTATTTATTTTTTACTTAACAGATGAAAACATTGAGACACAATCTCATTTACAATGCTGACCTGGCCAAGAAGGCAGCAACGTTACACATTCTTACACAAAGCACAGACATCAAATACAGAGAACACAACTCAGTAAACAAAAAACGAAAAGCAGTCACTCCATTGTGCACAACAAATCAAACTAAACAGATTATAGTGCATTCGCCACGAATCATTTGTTGCAACTTCAAACATCTCCCTGAAGTTAGGCCATGGCTGATGTCTTGCTGGAGGTCTGATGAGTCGCCTCCTCGATGTTATCTCCATGTTCAGTCCTGCCGCTGACTGTAAGCGTTACTCATGGACATTATGCCGTTAGACCTTTCTCCCGTCTCTGCCTAGATGTTTCCTCATACGTCTTTTACGTTGTTTCCGTCTGTCGTGCATGATCTGCACACCATGGCTCGTCGTCTCTACGTGTTATTGTCGCATCCATTTAGTTTTAAATCAGTCTTGATGTCGGGGAAGTGATGCAAAATAAAAATGATTGATAATTCACCTCACATGCATTAAAACGAAAGTAACGAGCATGTTTTGAAAATGAAAGAAGTAGAAAGTGCAGGTTTTTGTATTCAAATGTAGGGAGTAAAAGTAAAAAGTCGTCAGAAAAATAAATACTTAAGTAAAGTACAGATACCTGAAAATCTACTTAAAGGTGGGGTAGGTAAGTTTCAGAAACCGGCTCGAGATACACTTTTTGTTATATTCCATGGAATGCTCTTAACATCCCGATAGCAATGAATATCTGAAGTGCTTTGACAACAAATCCATAAAAAAACGTCATCTGTCGAAGCCGTAATACTGTAAAAAAAAGTACAACCAATCGGTTGTAGGCTACTACCTGCCTGTCAGCCTCCCATCGGGGCACACACTTATCTCGTGCCTTCATTGGTCATGTGCGCGTTCGTGTGTGTTGGAGGAGGGAAGTGGCAGATTTTCTCCGGTTGTGTATTTTCAAATTCTAGCGATCTCGAGCCGGTTTCTCAAACTTACCTACCCCACCTTTAAGTACAGTAACAAACTATTTCTACTTTGTTAGTTCCCACCTCTGTCTGTAGCTAACAAAGCTATTTACACCCAGGTGTCTGACTTAATAATATAAGTTGTATTCATTTACTGTAACGTTATCAGTGAAATGACAAACATTTGCGAACTAAATACAAGCAGTGACCCCATGGAGCCAGAGAACTTACATTTTTTATTTAAAAACACTAAAATACGATAAAAAGATGGACATTGTATGATCTATTCTTTCGGTCTTTTTCATTCTGCCGACAGTTTTTTGTCATTTTCTTTGTTGTATTAGATGTTGACCTATAAGGCTTATTCAAGAAATACGGTTACCCTTTTCCCTCCATGTATTAATGATAATATTGTTAGAACAATAAAATAACTATATATACATACACTGATATACATGTAATACATAGAATGATTCAAAAAGAAAGATAAGGATTGTTGTTTCTCCATATTATTTAATTAGTATCATACACAAGCATGTTTCTAATAAAACACATCATATCAACGGAATCAAACAATAGTGTACAAACAGTTCAAAGTGACGGCCGTCTGCACACGTTCCTCTACACGTGCAAACCTTCACTAAAGAACACATCTACAGGACAGGCGACGACACGAGAGAAATCCAGTCAGAAATTCAGATTCAGCCCAAATGTAGTTTAAAGTCAACACAAGGTTCGATTAGTTTCTTTTACTTGATAAAAACGTGTTGTTTTCTTTAATTGTTATCGGGCTGGTGAGCCTAGATTTTTTTATAAATAAACTCGACTCGCGCATTACATTTCTTAGAATTAAATAGATTCAACTTTTTTTATTCAAACAAATCAGATTTGCTTAGAAAAATGTATGAACTTTATCTGCTTTGGAAGATTTTGTGTTGAGCAAATAAAAAGCCTCTTGATGAATTTGTGACATTTTTGAAACTAACTTCACTATAGTTCTGCCAGATTGCTTTAAATAAAAAAATACCTCTTTGTTAAATGATTAATACATTTGAGGTCCATATTAACACAACTTGTTATAGTACTACAAGTCTTCGTAATTATAAGTGGAGAAGTATTTAAGAAGATTCTCTCAAAAGTTAATTGGTGGTCATCTCTTCTGGATTTGTTCACATGTTGATGCCAACTTCTTCAACACAACTCCAACAGTTGATCAAGAGTTAACCGTACAGTACGGTGTACTGTGTCTGTTTGCACGTGCAGAATCACAAGACGTAAGAGTATTTGCCATAAAAAGATCACGTGAAACTTTACAATGACCTGAATCCAGTGTAAGAAAAGTAAGGTAAGCACAAGCAGTCTTTACGTGACCCTTCTCAGACACTATAAGCATGTGGAATCAAATATAAGCACATGTCGATACGTCGGTTTATTGCACTTTTTTTTAGTACATCTCATGTTGTGTGCTTACGTGACTTTTCTGCAGTTTAACACTCAGGTTGATTCACTGGATTACGGCCTTTATTTTGATGAAATTGCACCAAAATAACCATTTATTTCATCAGGTCCCACAAATATACAATCCCTGCCCTCAGCATGCAAAACAGAAGAGCCAATCAGAACAGAGCTGCTCGACCTGATCAACAAGTACAGGAAATATCGACAGCGGTCATCTGCAGGCGTTGCTCTGACGTAATACGACATGCTGGTAAACTCGTTAAAGAACCTCAGTTTACCAGCAAACCAAAAACAACACTTTAAACTTCAGGTCTCGTCTGTCCGTCAGTGAGATCCCGATGCGTTTCGGGTGTAAATCAAGAAATGAAGGCTTTTTTGACTCCACAGACGTTTTTAGTGTTAACGGGATTTCTTAAAAACAAGTGCTCGTCCAATCAATGAACGGAACTTATTTCAAACCTTCTAATTACGGGGCTGCTTCCATTGGTCAAAGTCAATTGAACACACATGGACAGATCGAAATACTCGGGACTGTGAGAAACAGTATTTCGATCTTTCTGTGTGTACAAACATATTTTGAGATTGGCAATTAAGTTGACTTTGGTTTGTGCGACTTCCCGAAAGTAGTCGTTTTCACTTTTGGAAATCAAACAGGGTTATTTGATGCAATTGATGTGCTGTGTGCTTTTTGTTGTTCCCTGCCTACTCCTATTTCCTATAATGGTTTCAGGAAGTAAAGAAATAAGAAGCTTTTCACTGTCGAGCTGAAGATGCTAACTTGTTTGCAGCTTTAGCATCGCTGCTGCTTTGCTGCAGAAACCAATCTTTCAATAAGGACTTAGTCAAAGCATTGCAGTGAGTTTGATCTGACGTTGTTCGGGGTTGAATTCGAATATTTGGGGGGTGTGGTCTCGAGGATTTGGGGGTTTAAGGATGCTTGGGGATGCATCATTGTTGGGAGTTCGATATTGAGTTTTTAGGTGTTGTATCTTGAGTATTTGGGAGTTCAATGTATTGTTTCGGTTCGATCGAGAGCGAGTCCTTGGTAGCTTGTTCTCGCTTTAATAGGAGTTGGATATTGCATTTTTTGGGAGTTTGAATCTTCTATAGCAGTCGCAATGTGTAGTTTTTAGTCATTTTAAGGACATGTGCAGCGACAAAGAACTTGTGATGGGGTTTAAAGAGACCAAACAACTTATCAGATAAGTATTAAACAGATTTATCGATATCAAAAAGGATCTTAACAAGCAGCCTTAGCAACCTTGATAAAAACCGGCAGAGGTAGAACATTTCTAAACTAGAAATTTGGAGCGTTCTTGTCTAAATATGGACTTTGAATTTGGAGAGTACTTAGCCAACATGAAGCCACACTGACCTCGTTTGAACCGACAGTGTAAAGTGTAACCCCCACATACACTGACAGTTAGACCACTCTTAAATGAAACAACCCTAGTACAGAAGAACATACAGACAGGTAATGTGCTTCCCGTTTGTTCTGCAGTCTGATTGGCTGCTGTCAGGACCAGGAAGTGTCAGTATTTCACATAGATGTTACAAATGAATCAAACGGGAACATAAGTACTGCGAGAATAGTGTAGCAATGTAAGCAAAATGTTAATGAAGATCTTTGTATGAATGTAAGTGCTAACGTTTTGACTTTGGATGAAAGCTTTTTGATCTGGTTTTCATCGGTACTTCTCGTAAAACCTCCTTCTTATTCGATAAGTATATTTTGGACATAAAGCTGTATAAACATACTTTTTAATACTTGCTTTTGCTAAAGTCGATGCCATTTGAATAACATGGATTACTTAACTGTCTAGCTAAAGGCTTGAATGCTTAAAAATGCTGCCCTTCACACCAAAGAAAAACCCACAATGCTTTGCTTCCACCATTAGCTAGACCAGCTGAATACATGGATACAATTAGGTTTTCTTGTGCTGCATCATTCTGGTTCACCACAGTCCAAATCCTGCCCTTAAACCACATTCCTTGCTAATGGTGTTTATCATAAACACAACAATTCAGTAAGAATAGTTTATTTGAAAGCCAATGGCTGCCCAGGTCTTAATTTTTGGAATTAATAAATGTGAAAATGACCTAAGAAATAGCCATTTACATAGTCTTAGAAAAAAGCTAAATCCAGGATGTCGCTATTTAATTTTTTCACTTTCATTTAAACATTTTCTGCCAGTTTTACAATCAATCTCACTCAATATGACAGGTAGTACATGAAAAGTACCAATTTGTTTTTATTGTGATGGCAATTTTTCATTTTCAACAATATAATTATAATTTAATGATGATATTTAAAGTCATTACACAACCTGCAAAGAAAAGCATTATAAATCATTAATGTTGGCAGCCAAAGACTTCCATGTAATGTTTTCTGTGGTTATTCAAAGGACAGGATGAGGACATGTTCTGTTAAATATTATGAAGTCAGATGAATATCGTCTGTTGAGATAATCACGATATTTCGATTTTCTCCTGTTGCCATGAGCGATGGAAATGTGACAAGAGGAAAATAATGGGATAAACACTTTTAAATAAATCGATTTTAAAATAAACATTTAATATGTGGGAGTTATAACGCTTAATTAATTACATCGCTCCATTTAATCCGACATGATGTGTGTACGTTGCATTTGATCACATGACACCCCAGGTCCAATCAGCAGACGTCTCAGAGCAGAAAACACTGACTTGTGAAGTCAAAAAAAAAACAATACAAAATAATAACAATATAAAACAATAAGAAATAAAAAGCTTATTACAGAGATATGAACAGAAACAAAACGACATTTCTCCTTCTCCTGTTAGAGTACCACTTCCTTCATTTCTGGACAGACCAGGTTATGTCACAATAAGAAGATTATTAACATTATTCTCATTATTAATATCTTACAAAACTGAAATCAACAGTGCAATAAAAAGGTTTTTAATCCCTCGCTCTGCGGGAGAACAAGAGTGGCGGTGAAAGGGGCGGGACTTGGCGGCAAGGAAAGGAGGTAACATCCAAAAGGAAGGAAGGACAGAGGGAACACGGAGGAGGACAAGCAGTTTACAACAGGCGAGAGGAAGAGGGGCTTCTCAGGATTATATAAACGTGAAATAATGGAGGTGTGGATGGATGGATGGATGTGGAGGTAGAGAGGAAGGAGGAAAGGAGGCAAGGAAATCAACAGAGGAGGGAGGAAATGATGAAGGCAGATGTGTGGTTACTGTTGATAAAGGTGGGGGAGGGGGTGGAGAGGAGGCTCATGGGAGAAGTGGAGGAAGATCCACACAACAGGCTCCAGCTAATAATGCTAATGTGAGTGTGCGCCCTTTTTAACAGCTTACGAGTAAAAGTCAAAATGGCCGATGTTTAAAAACCAAGATGTTTCTTAAGGATCCAAACCAATTTATAAATACATGTTTTATCACGGAGGCTGTTGTGGAGATCTGTTCAGATGCACTCATACCATGTTTTAGTTTGCTAGTGTTAAACAGTAAAAGTAATTTCACCCAATTTACAAAAATTTTTTATTTTCTCTGTGGATTCTTGTTGTTGTTGTTGTTGTTGTTGTTGTTGTTGTTTTTGGCTGATCTACAGACCTTACTGTCGACTGTTTTGATTTTTCAGGGAGTATATTCTAGCGGAGGAATATTACCTATAACTAAGGTTTGTGTTCTGTAATTTGGGTGAAATGACACTTATACTATTGTATAAATAAAGACGTATATATATGTTGTATTCGATTTAAAACACCTTTGCGAAGAAGCATCAGTGACTAGGGTTGAATGTCAGAAATCACAATCTTTTTTGGAGAGTTTTCGCCTCCAAAAAAATAACCTGCTGGTATTTGAATGTGCTTTAGTACAGGGGACTACTGTGTGTTGAAGGAAATGAGCTTATCAAGTCATTAGTGCTGCAAATTATCTGTCAAACCACGGAGGCAGCACGTCAGGGGTTTCTCCTCAGACTCTGTATGAGCATTTTCCACCTTTAGGATATCCAACTTTGAAGACGGAAAGTTGTTCCATCACATGATTTGACGATGATAAAGAAAAATATCAGATTATTAGGATGAAGATATACATTTCTAATTAATTACGATGAGTTCTGGGAGAGTTGTGTTCTCATTTCATCTATGGCGATACATCCCAGAACATTGTACGGTAATTCATGATTTTAAACCCTGACATGATTAGGTTTGATTAAACCAGAAAACAGGTGATCCGGTTTCTGACGGGTCGACCGGCTTCCGAGTTATATATTATATTCAATACTTTAATAAAAAAAACTAAAATGAGGCATCAGTGCATCCATAAGAGTATCGAGGGGTGAGGAGGTATAAATACAATGATGGATGGGGGGGTTAGGGGGGTTTGATCAAAGAGCAAGTGTGTGTGTGTGTGTGAGGACAGGTGGGCGTGGCCTGTTCTGTTGGGGGGGCGTGTGTGTTCTCAGGAACTCCCTTAGTCCGGGTGTTGGATCAACCACTGAAGAGTGATGTCTGCAAAGAGAGACAGAGTTGGCGTCAGACAGGAAGTGTGTGAGTGTGAGTGTGAGAGAGAGAGTGTGTGAGAGTGAGTGTGTGTGTGTGTGTGTGTGGTACCGATGTTGTCTTTCTCCTTGCAGGAGATGGAGTAGCAGCAGATCTCTCTGTCCTGGATGGCCGACAGGTTCCTGAATAAACCCAAAAACCCCAAATCAATTCCAAAGACAGTCGGAGGATAAAACAGTCGTGCAGAAACAACAACCTGAGATCTGCGATGATGCAACAGAATGATTATCTACGGTCAAGCCCAAACAATGTACGTCTGTTTCTTGATATCCAAAAAGCATGTGACCACAGACCGATCACATGACTCTGTTACTGCACTAAAGTACAACGTTGTGGTACTTGTGAGTATTTCCATGTAATGCCACTTTATACTTTTAGAGGAAATGTCTTGCAGCTTTGCAGATTCAGATGATTGATAAAACAATATATATTGAACTGATAAATTAGGTATTATTAACGATTACTGTCAAATAAAGACATTTATTGAAATCTGAAACATATTGCATCACCACTACAGATGTGGATACCAACACACATGCCCTTATGTCAACAATCCAAAATATATTAAAACGATTTCTCAGGAAAAGCGAATCTAAGGCCAAAAATAAACACACCCTCCCCTGGATTAATAGTGACATCAGGAAATCAATGAAGGAGAGAGATAATGCTCTAAAGCACTCTCTTAATGGTCAAATTTAGTGACCTGACAAGGGCTTATATTTGCGTCCTTACGAACAGAGTTACAAAGGAAATCCAGTGGCAGGCTAAATCCAACTTCTTTGTTAATCTCATTCATGAATCTAAGGGGAATCATAAACAATCTGGGACTGTCTCGCAGAACCTAACAGGGGAAAGGACATAAATAACAAAGCAGCTGAGATCAGTAACAATGGAACCTTATGTAAGGGGCCAGCAGAAATAGCGGCTATTTTTAATAAACCATTTTATTGATTCTGTGAGGCTGACTATAAACAGTCCCCCAAATTGGTCAAATACATTCATCACCTATTGATTATACACAGCCAGTCTTCTCCCTGACAGAGACTTCTGAATCCAAGTTAATTCTATAATTTCTTCTTTAAACAATTCCAAATCAAAAGAAACTTTTGGACTGGATTCTCTGTTTCTAAAGAAACATGCTACTACCCTCACAGGGACAATTACCAAAATAATTAACACCTCTTTTAGGGAGGGAACATTCCCAAAAGACTGGAAGTTAGCCATTGTTGTGCCAGTCCACAAATCCGGGGACACAACTGATGCAAACAACTATAGGCCCATTAGTATTTACCTGTCATGTCTAAGATCTCTGAGGAAATGTGTAGCTGAGCAATTGACTGGACATCTTAACAGTAGTCCTTTCACACTACACCCCATGCAATTCGGCTTCCGAGCCAATCATTCCACTGAGACCGCAAATTGTTTCCTTGTGGAAAATATTAAATTAAAAATGGACAAAGGAGGCATTGTTGGAGCAATCTTCTTGGATCTTAAGAAAGCTTTTGATACAGTCAATCATAAAGTACTCATTCACAAAATGTCTTATTTTAATTTCTCACCCAGTGCAATAGACTGGATGAGCTCCTATCTGTCAGACAGAGTTCAGTGTGTAAGGGTAAGTGGCGAGACATCAACCACCCCTGAGGAATGAACTGGGTGGTACCCCAGGGATCTATCCTGGGCCCAATACTATTCAGCCTTTATATAAATGACTTGCCCTCAGTGTGCACTGGATGTGAGGTGCAAATGTACGCTGATGACACTGTCATTTATGTCCATGCAAAGACCAAGGCCCAAGCTGCGGACAAATTAAATGATGCAATGGTTCATGTAAATCAATGGCTTACTGACTCACAGCTATATCTGAATGTTAAGAAGACAGTCTGTATGTTTTTTAGCAAGACCAACACTGTATCACACTGTGAACCCAAGGTCTATGTGTCCTGGGGAGGTCATTCAAAACAGTTACACATTTCAAATATCTAGGCATTATCCTTGACACTACTTTATCCTTCAAAAAACAAGTGAGAAACGCAAATAACTAAATACAATCTAGCTAACTTTAGATATATAAGGAACTATTTGACAACACCTGTAGCAAAACTCTATATGACTGCCATGATCCTTCCCCACCTAACATACTGTATGAACAGCTGGTCCCAGGTGAATAGCACAACATTAAGGCCTATCCTGTCACTTCACAAACAAGCTCTCAACGTTTTGGACAGAAAGCCTAAGCTATAACACCATTGCAAAATCCTGGACAAACATAACCTGCTCAGCTGGGAAAATATATTAAAACACACTGATGCATGTCTCATTTTTAAAATTCTAAACGGCAAGGCACCCCCACCACTCTGCACTTTTATACAGCAGAAAAACTCAAACAGCAGAACCACAAGGTCTGCCCTAAGAGGGGACTGTGCAGTCCCTCTTAGGTCCAGTTCCTTTGGCAAACACTGTTTCTCTGTGAGGGCACCTACACTCTGGAACACAATACCAATACAGATCAGGAATAACACCTCTTATCATACATTTAACCGCAATCATAAGAACTGGCTTTTAAACAATCAAAAATGTGAACACTTTTAACTGAATCAAGGTATGATGATATTTCATCTGTTTGCATGTTTGTTTGTTCCTCTCTATTGTTGTACTACTGTTCCTATTTATTGTTGTACTGCTATTTATTTATTGGTGTACTGATGTTGTCTGCTGTACTCTATTTAATTATGTTTTTATTTTCTAGTCTTGTTGTGGTCAGTTAACATCTTGCCAAGGACAACAGTTGAAAATTAGCCTGCTGGCTAATACTGGCTCATTTACAGCAATGTGAATGAATGTGCACTGTCCTTTAAATAAAATAAACAAACAAAAACAAAACAAAACTTTATATATTATTCTGAAATGCATAAGGAAAACTTTTACTATGATGACTTTAATTACATTTCTATGATATATACTTTTCCTATGTCAACCTTTAACTGCAGGACTTTAACTTGAGTATTTATAAACAGTGGTTTTACTACTTTTACTTAATTAAGATCTGAGAACTCAATCAATCAATCGGATACGGCTGCCGTAGGCCTATGGCCTTTTAGGCGCCGTTTACACGGGAACGAAACGGTTGTATCCGCTACTTTTCTCTTTCGTATAGCCCGTTCGTTCACACGAGGCCGTAACGGAACCGCGGAAACGGACCCCTCAAACGATAAGGGGTCCCAAGTTGGGAGCGGTCTCGTGTGAAGGAACACATTTATTGAGCCGTATCCGTGTGAACGGAAGACTTTTTTGATATCGAATTCGGTTTGTTTGCGTTCCCGTGTAAATGGGGCCTGTGTCGCTCATAAATAAGTAGATCGCTGTTCTTTATTTACTATGGATGCTGGCAACAGTCACATAGTCCAAAGTGAAGGTGATGTTTGACCAGTAATAGTCGAGAAGGGACTTGAGACAGTTAACCGTCTTGGATGTGACAACGCTTTCTGGCAGATCATTCCACAAGTCAACCACACGCAGGCTGAACAAGTTGCGGCGGATAGCCAGTCTCGAGTACTGTTTCTTCAACTTGAGGCAGTGTCCACGAGTCCAGGGGCCTATGCTACGAACCTGGTTCAACCTAACCTGGATATGTTTGAGTTAGCCGGTTGGCCTAATCCAAAACATACGCGCTCTCGCTAAACTGTACTACGACGCTGGTTATCAAGTGGATCGCTCAAGCCAGCCGTGTCCTATCTAGTTAGGTGCGCGTTCACATGAAAGGGGTGGTATTTGGAGCTTCGACCAATCACAAACATGGAGAAGCGTACTGACAGCGCAGCGTCATACTTCCTGAATGAAAAGTGAACTTTAATACTAGTCAAAAATGAAGAAGTTAAACTTTAAACATCCATGACTTAAACACTTGATCAGGATCAAAGCCACATAGCTGCACCTGCAAGGTGAACACAGCTGGGAACAGAACAAGTGTTTGAATGCGTACATTAACAGGTTTATGATATCACTGCCCCGTCTAAAACACAATCTGACTTCAAATTACATTTGTCTCGAGTGTTTCGTCAACTTAATGTGTTGCTTAAAATAATACTTCTGCATACAGTATGTGACACTGTGATTTTTGCCGGCGGTCTTTCCTGCAACGGCAGTTTTTCTGTATTTCCTTTCTCCTGTAATATGACTTGATCGCTTTAAACTCCGCACACTGAGCTCTGATTGGTCAGCAGGCGGTGCTTTCACTGAGTTGAGCTCTTAGCCTGCAACCTAACCTGGTCCCGACCAGGTTAGCTGCTTAGCATATATTACCATGGAGATCTAGCCTGCTAAAAAGAGAACCAGCTTCGGATGACCGGAAAGCCGGAGTTTTCCCTGAATTGAGCCGGCTAAGCGAAAATCCTGCTTCGCAGTATACCCCCCTGGTGTTATAATCCCGTTGTAGTGGGCATCATGTTTTGTAGATGTTGTGGAGATATTCGAAAACTTCGATCATATTACCCCCGCCCTTCTATAATACATGCTCGGGATCTTAAGACTTCGCAGTCGTTCTTGATATGGTAGGTGTTATGGAAACTTCTGTGTAGTAGCAATGCAGCGGGAGTCACCGACTCAGGAAGGAGACAGGGTAGAGCAGGAGCTTCGATGTCAAACACTGGAGGTTTATTTGGAGTTACGGCCGGAGGATTCACATCACAAGTCACACAGTCACGGTCTGTCTGCACGGATGGTTGCCACGTCAATTCTGGAGCGCCTCTCTCTTGCTAGCCCGTTTAACTGGTTTCAAAAGAGAGTAATCAACATGTTTTGATAAGATAGCTTTAGACAGTTTGGGCACACTGAGTTACCTGCGTCCGTCACTTATGGCCTCGAATATGTCATACCCTGGAGTCCACAAACAACAAAGAAGGAAGTGTCCCAGTGCACCCACAACAAAGACCATCTGTGACCTAGGGTTGACCGGTCACAGAATGGGAACAATAACATTATTGGCTGAAGCAGCCTGTGTCCTTAAAGGACATAAATAGACGTCAAGGTTGGTCCTGTATGTCACATCTAGGAGTCTGAGATCATTATTTCCCTAACAGTTGGTCCTTTAGTTCTGGAACCAGCTTCGTTGTCCTTCTCTCTATTTTCTCGGTGAGCTCAGCATCCTTTTTGTACATGGGGGACCAAGCGACACTCCCATACTCGAGGAGTGGCCGTACAAGAGAGGTGTATAAACTACGTACTGCGTCAGAGTCCATATAAGTGACCTGCGGATCGTTGCTAGGATACCATTCGCTTTGTTAGCTGCCCGATGGATATGGTCACTAAATGTCAGGGTATTATCAACATTCACACCAAGGTCCTTTTCTACTGCTCCCACCAATAGCCCAATGCATGTTAAGCTAAAGTAAGAAACTGAAACACTTAAAGCTAAAGATGATGTTTAACATTCATTTTGAGCAAACAGCTGTATCCGTTTCCATGACTACTTTTCTATGAAGATATATTGAACCAGAAATAATTGCGACAAGCGATATAATTATCATTTTACACCACTGATACAAGGGTTATATCATAGCATCAGAAAGCAAAAACACCCATTAAGGCGCTGTGAAAACACACCGCACCCAAATCTTATAATAGTAGTAAAAAACAATGCTGTTTATTCTGGCAAAAATGTCGGATAAAATGTTGGGGTTTTTCTTATGGATTAATGGTATTGTTTATTAAAAAGATCCAAACTAGGGCAGTAAGTGCTAACATTAAGAGAGAAAAAAGCAAGAAACAATAAAGCTTTAAGGAATATTTCAATTATCGTGCGTGTAAATAAACACACAACAAATATCTGTGTGTCACACGTCTCCAAAGAGCTTTTTAAATGAGCAGACTTACATCCTCTCTATGAGCTCCTTCTCATCCAGAGCCCCTGGTAGGTCCCTCTTATTGCCCAGAACCAACACCTACAGAGAAAACAACACCGCAGGAATAAACATCAGTTAAATACACAGATAATACAAACATTTGAAGATGCAAAGGTGTTGAACTCCAGGTTCAAAGATATTCGATATGATTTTCGTTCTGCATAACAAAGTATTTCACTCACGGAGGAAAGTACAAAGTGCTGAGGTCGAGAGACAGGCTTCCCAAAAACCATAAAAGTCTCATCTCTGCATTTTAAAACACTTTCACTTCCCTGTTTACAACGATCTGGGACCAGAGCTCGTGTTCAGCTTCCGTTGGTTGTTCTGATCAGGTCCAACGTTACGTCAAATCTGCCCCAAACTTTTTTTTGTCCGGGCCAGCCAAGTCATCGAGGTTCACTCAGTCTGAAATTACGCCGAGTCATCGTAAGCAGCTCTGGAGATATCTGATCTCCGAAAAGCAAGGTGTACACGCATCAAAGACGCATTTAGGGGGGAATCCAATGACGTCACCTTTTAGCCAGATGATAAAAGGCACGGCCTTCCAATAAAGTGCATTTAGGAAGCAGTCAGAGGAAATAGCACTCACCGTCTGATTTGAATACATCCATGTCCTGCTTTTTCGTTTCTTGCCATAAAAGCAGTTAAAGATTCCCTAAATAACAACAAGATGTGTTGTTGTTCTTTTCCCATTGAAGCAAAAAGGAAAAACAATCCTTGCCACACATAAAAAGACAAACATGCTGCTTTATCTTATCTCTGATCTGCAACTTTTTACAAGTAATATAATCATAAAGACACAGTTGTTTATTTTGAAGACAGCTCTGTAATGTATACGCACTCGGTGGCTTTAAATAAGTTCACTTCCTTCCACCGGTTTGTTTTAGTCCATTCAATCCCTCTGCTGGGTTGTTATGTTTTAAAACATAATCTATTTAGTTAACTGTTAGCATGTTTAATTAAGTTTAGTTGGGTTTTATTAGTTCCTGTGCAGGGAACTAATAAGAGAGAGTGTGTGTGTGTGTGTGTGTGTGTGTGTGTGTGTGTGTGTGTGTGTGTGTGTGTGTGTGTGTGGGTGTGTGTGTGTGTGTGTGTGTGTGTGTGTGTGGTGTGTGTGTGTGTGTGTGTGTGTGTGTGTGTGTGTGTGTGTGTGTGTGTGTGTGTGTGTGTGTGTGTGTGTGTGTGTGTGTGTGTGTGTGTGTGTGTGTGTGTGTGTGTGTGTGTGTGTGTGTGTGTGTGTGTGTGTGTGTGTGTGTGTCGGGCTCCTTACAGGAATTCCCTGCAGCTGCGGTTTGTCCAGCAGGTTGTGGAGCTCGTTCTTTGAGGCCTCGATCTTCTCGGGGTCTGCTGCGTCCACCATGTAGCTGAAACAGGAAGAAAATAACTTTAAAACATCTGTACGTTCATTCAAACTATTTAAGTGTCATTGACCAAGGCAGGTTGGATTGATAGTCAATTCAAATCAAATCTTCATTTGATTTGAATCGACTATCAAAATAATGTTTTTCTTTCTAACTATTAACTATTTCAAAATGTTTTCCAAGTAATGACTTTATTCACTTTGAGTGGTCCTTATCATATCATGTTTTGCCCTGGAAAACTCAAGTTGGTGTGTTGTAGAAAAATCCCACAGCCAATCAGAATCACTTTCACGACATGCAAAACAACTTTAGTGCTCTCTGTTACGTAACCCTGACCCAATTACCCAGCAGCCTCTCTGTCCCATCGCACCAATACAACTGGGTTAATAAGACTGCAGAACTGCTCTCTCCCTTTTCACATAATCTGACCAGCCTCGTGGGAACAAAACATTCCATTATAATCAGCTCTCCGTGTTTAATGTACTGAATACGAGTTGGTGGAGAAAAGTGTGCGACTTTCTGACTCCTGGCTCCTTCATGTCTTCAATGACTTATCATGTTTGGTCCCAGCAGAGACGTCCAAGCGGCCTCCTTAAAGGTCCCCTATTATGCAAAATACTCTTCTTCATGTCTCTTCTACATCAACATGCGTCCCCTCTTCTTCATGTCTCTTCTACATCAACATGTGTCCCCTCTTCTTCATGTCTCTTCTACATCAACATGTGTCCCCTCTTCTTCATGTCTCTTCTACATCAACACGTGTCCCCTCTTCTTCATGTCTCTTCTACATCAACACGTGTCCCCTCTTCTTCATGTCTCTTCTACATCAACACGTGTCCCCTCTTCTTCATGTCTCTTCTACATCAACACGTGTCCCCTCTTCTCCATGTCTCTTCTACATCAACATGTGTCCCCTCTGCTTCATGTTTCCTCTACATCAACATGTGTCCCCTCTTCTTCTTGTCTCTTCTACATCAACATGTGTCCCCTCTTCTTCATGTCTCTTCTACATCAACATGTGTCCCCTCTTCTTCATGTCTCTTCTACATCAACATGTGTCCCCTCTTCTTCTTCATGTCTCTTCTACATCAACATGTGTCCCCTCTTCTCCATGTCTCTTCTACATCAACATGTGTCCTCTCTTCTTAACGTCTCTTCTACATCAACATGTGTCCCCTCTTCTTCATGTCTCTTCTACATCAACATGTGTCCCCTCTGTGGAAAGAGACTCTGAAAGTTTCAGGAAAAAAGATTCTCTCTCTTTTTGATCCATTTCTATAAAAACCTGTCTGAAAATGAGCTGATCAGATTTTGGCCACTTTATGATGTCATAACGATGTTTTGTCTTGTGTAACCATTAGCCAATCAGCAACAAGGTACCCCCCCCCCCACCTTATCACCTGAATCTCCTCTAGAGCACCATTGAGTTATTTGTAACCAAATGTCTCTCAGAGGGGCGTGGGGAGGGGCTCCTTATTTTCATCTAAAGTAACAGACAGAGAATCTGCACTTTGGAAGCAGGGCTGAAACAGAGGGGATTATGGGTAATGCTGCCCATTTGGTGTTTGGAGCCAAACACTTCAGAGACATGTTTTGTATATATCTGAGAGCTGTAATATGTCGATGAAAAACAGAATAATAGGGGACCTTTAAGCGGACGGTCACCATAGTTTAGGAAACCAGGACTTACACGATGGCGCTGACTCCTCGACAGTAACGCTCCCACATGCTCCTGAACCGAGGCTGGCCGCCGATATCCCACAGCTGCAGACAGAGGGAGAGCACACAGGGAGAGGGGGCTCCTCACAATCAATACTTTGAGTTGCTTCCATTGATCGATATGTAATTGATACCTCAGATTTTAATGATGAAAATATTGTAAATAATTAGATTTCTCACCATTAACTTGTTCTAAGACTAATACCTGTGTACAATGTGTTGTAAATGACTGTTTGGACATCATTGGTCACATGATTACAACTGAGGTAAATATATTTTAGCTGTACTCAATAAATATGTGTTGTAGCATTGTCTCAATCTGAACAACTGCCTAAAGGGACATAACAAAAGTTAACTTGGGAGATTTGTAAAGTGTAAAATTATGATTATTCGAAATCAAATCTACTACTTTGATTATCCATGAATCGTTGTCAAGCAGAAAGGTCAGAAAATGCTGTTTAAAATTCTCAATTATCGAGATGTCCTACATTCCTCTATTTATATCAAATTAAAGTTTATATATTTGGGGTATTGGACGAAAAAATGAACGCCATCTTGGACTTTGAGAAACTGGGACGACATGACATTTTCACTGTTTTCTGACATCTTACAGAACAAAAGATGTATAGTTTAATTGAGAAGAAACCGTTCGATTAGTGGACAATTAAAGGATTTCTTAGCTGTAGCCTTTATTATAATATATAGCACTTATAAGTGTCTGCAGAAAGGGAGCAGAGGAATGGAGCTACCCACCTTGATGGTGACGTTGCCCTTTGTGATCTTCCTCATGTTGAATCCAACGGTAGGAATCATGTCTTCACTGAACTGGCCTGACTGAAACACACACACACACACACACACACACACACACACACACACACACACACACACACACACACACACACACACACACACACACACACACACACACACACACACACACACACACACACACACACACACACACACACACACACACACACACACACACACACACACACACACACACACACACACACACACACACACACACCACACACACACACACACACACACACACACACACACACACACACACACACACACACACACACACACACACACACACACACACACACACACACACACACACACACACACACACACACACACACACACACACACACACACACACACACACACACCATTGATTTTGGTGTCATGAGATATGTGGCAGGAATGTCAGAACAGAAATGCCAAAGATACTGGGTTCCTGGCGAGGGAGGGGTTAAGATGGCAGCTGGGTTTCAGTCCAGATGGAATACCATTGCTCACCCCCCCCCCCCCCCCTCGTTTCCTGTCATCTCTCAAAAAAGGAATACAAAAGGCTTACATGATGTATAAGTTTGGACCTTAGCTCTCTAGCTCTAAAAAGTATTTTTTAACTGAAAGACATTGCTCTTAGTGCACGAGGGTCAACATTTATAAAAAGACAGATTTAAGAGAAGTCGAAATGTCACATAAATACAAATAGTTAGTTTATGTTATGTTGTTATTCTGACTAAAACACAGTAGAGATGAACAGCGGTTATATATATATGTTTAGGCTCTAATGCAGACATGCTTTTATACGCAAAGGTGGTTAGAATGACACCTATACAGACATGCAGAAGGCCCACATATTGATTTAAATATCAGCTTTATGTATATAGTATCCAATGTTTATATGCTTCTGTTTTGGCAGTAGATAATTACAGAGTATTCTAATGTATACTATAGGGATGCCAGCGATTATTCGATTATTCGAATATTCGTTACAGTCTCCATAATCGAATATTATTTTTAAAAATCGATTTTATTTATATATATTTTTTTTTATTATTTAAATTTTTTTTATTATTATTTATGTTTTTTTTTTTTTTTTCTGGCTTAGTTTCAACCAAAATATATATATAAATATATATATGCTAATAATAGTAATAGTATTAATACTTGTAAATGGCCATTGGTCACACCACCAGTTTGTTTTACTGTAAACTTGGAGGAAGCCTGCGTGCAGAGCAGACTGCTGCTGCAGCAGCTACACACCGACCCCGCCCCCCCTCTCCCTCACACGTGCGACTAAAGATGAACAAAGCGGCAGGTAAAAAGAGTTCCTCCTCGAGGAACTACTTCGAACTTACAAGTCCAAAGGAAGTTAAATGCAAGCTCTGCGAAAAGACGTTGGTCTATCACAGCTCAACCTCAACAATGCGTTCGCATTTGAGTGCGAAGCACGCCAAAGAGGTTACAGAGAAAGACGCAGCACAGCTGGCCATTACCAACTTCACTTCAAGGCCACGTCGTTGTGATGACAAGCTTGTTTGTTGTTACAGTAAAGACAACAACGGAATTCCTTTTGTCTGATTTTCTTTTTTTTTTTCTCCCGTGGGGGGGGGGGGGCGGGGGGGTCGAATAATCGATTATTATTCGCCAGGGCTGCCGAATAATCGATTTTGATCATGGTCAGTTTCTGGCAACCCTAGTATACTAGGGCAGCTCAATTAATCGTATTTTAATCGCAATTACGATTATGGCTTGCAACGATTACGAAAACAACGTAATCGAAATAAAATGATTATTTTTTTATTATTATTATTACTTTTATTTTTTTAGGTTTTTCAGTTGAGTTCTATTTAAAGTTCAGGATAATCAACTGTTAAAAACATACTGTTCACATTTTTTTTTCTCCAATAAATTGATGTTTTCAAAGTAAATGGATAATCGTTTTCAATTATTGACCCAAATAATCGAGATTATAATTTTTGCCATAATCGAGCAGCCCTAATGTATACCATATTTTATATTGTGTATTCTTTAGATAGTCAATTTAACTATATCTCATGTCTAGTGCCTGTCAACATGCTGCTGTAACAAACAAAAAACTATGTTGAATGAATAAAGTATAGTAAGGCTCTAGTTTGCACTCCAAACTGCAATTCAGATTTACAATAGAAAGACATGTGGGTTTAAAATATTGGGATTTGATGTCAAAAATCTACATTAAAACAGTTCCTTACGAATTATGAAATGCAGTGTTTTTTCTGTTCCATTCTCTCAGACATGTTGGCCTGTTTCAAGAGCTACAGCACCTCACCTCATTTTACCCTACACATCAATAATGCATTTCAGATTAAAAAAAAGCAGTGGATGGTAAATACCAAAACTTCCACTAATATAAATAAGGTAAATGGGAAAATCTATGTTAGTGGGTCAAAATGTGTGGTGTGTGCATGGTCAGCAGGGGAGGCGGATGTCCGAGTCTAAAGAGAGGGAAGGTCACTCCGACAGCAGGAGGCTGATCGATCCTCCATCACCAGACCTATAAAAACCCTTCCTCCGGCCTTCCCACCAGCTCCACTGATGGGGGGTTAATGTCCCAAAAAACGGCCTTTCATTCTGGTACGAACATCCCAATGTATGGAGCTTAACAACATCCACGTGAAAGCAGATACATAGAAACTGTATTTGTCAGAAATTAGGAAATGATTTTGTCCTAGCAGCAGTGTTGTCAAACATCACACAAGTTAAAATGTTTAAAATATACAATAACATTAGCAGCAGTATATACAATTCACAATAAAAAAAGGACATATATCACTAAGGTATCTACTGTATATGACACCAAAAATATTAAATACTCTATACAGTCTCACTCGCTACAGGAATATATAGAAATATACTACAGACACATATTGGCTTTGGATTATATATACATTACAATTGTGCAAAGTAGCAGATGTGCACAATTACTAGCTAATATTAATTACTACTGGCTGATACTTCTTAGGTAGTCCATTCCGACAAGACTCTGTATGTTATTATGTAAATATATAAATTGTACTTATTTAACACTACCCTCTACCACACAGTATTCTACAATGTTACACTTATTTTATTTTATAAATACTGCTTTTCCCTGAATGTTTTCTTATGTAAATGTTTTATTTTAAATACTATGTGCATGCCTTATTTATCTAATAGTGTGTTATTTGTATTTTTCATCATCTATACTGCTGTAACTATATAAATGTCTCCTCTGGGACGAATACAGGAATTCAGATTTGTCTGATTAAACAGCACATCACAGCCGACATAAGGGTTAAGTGTTTGACCGTAAAAGAATGTTTTCTCAGTGAAAAACATAGCAAGCCAATACAAATGTGACATCTAAATCATCTTAACTCATTCAGCGGCTTACAGTAGTACAGCCACAGCTAGCTGACCTCACCACTGCAAGATAACAATGGATGCAGCCAGATGCTAACTGACAGCTGGCGCTAGCATAAAAACCACCCTCCACACTCACCGCTATCACATTGACGAAGGTCGTTTTCCCAGAGTACTGCAGCCCTACCAGGGTCAGCTCCATCTCCTCTTTCCAGAATAGCGCCTTGAACCAGTCCAGCAGTTTGTTGATTAGCGCGATCATCTTTGTAATCGTCTGATGCTAATGCTAGCTGCTGTTGCTAAGGCTAGGTTGCTATGCTAGGCTGCTATGCTAACGCCCCAACTGTCTTTTTTCTTGGGGACGCTGACAGTTGCTGTGACAACCACCGACGGTTACAGCAGAACGGAGGACACCGACGGGCTCTGTGTGAACCGGGTATGATGTTTAAAGAGTCGGTGTTTTTAGGCTCTAATGTCCGCTGTGTGTTTTCGGCTTTCTGTGATGTTTACTAGCTACGCCTTGTCCTACCAGCCACGTCAAGTCAGATGTTAAACGTAATATCACATCCGGTACACCCTTTCACAATAACACAAGTACCCTGTCAGTCAGAAAAGGTTAAAACCAGAGGTGAAAGAAGTACTCAGATTTGTTGTGGTCTTAATTAAAGTACAAGTACTAGAGTGTAGGAATACAAGTACAATTTCTGCATTCATAGGTTAATCAAGTAAAAGTACAAAAGTATTATCATCAAAATATAGTTAAAGACAAGTAGCGACAGTAAAAGTAATCATTGTGCAGATTGGTCCATTTCGGGAATAATATATATGATATGTTTTATAATGATTGATCATGAAAGTGTTCTCAAAGCTGGTGAAGGTGCAGCTAGTCTGAAGTACTTTGTATACTGCAGGGTAGCTTCTGGATTTACTCCAGGTGGAACTAAAGTCTGATTTAACACTTGATTATATTTCACATCATTCATCCACATCTGTGAAGTAACTAAAGGTATTGAATAAATGTAGTGGAGTAGAAGTACACCATTTACCTCTGAATTGACTCCACTTCGAGCAATACAATTACTAACAAAGCACTTATATACTAACAAAGCACGAAAGCCAGTTGAGTAGCACTTGAAATGGTTTGACTCTATGAAACCTGATGTACTTATATGATTCTGTTTTCTTCTAGTTTGTATCTTCTTGGTCGAATGCACTTATTGTAAGTCGCTTTGGATAAAAGCGTCAGCTAAATGGCAATGCAATGTAATGAATCGTAGTGGAGTAGAAGTACAAAGTAGCATAAATGGAAATACTCAAGTCAAGTACTAGTGTCTCTAAATTGTAATTAAGTACAGTACTTGAGTAAATGTACTTAGTTACTTTACACCTCTGGTTAAAACAAACATGAATATAAAAAATGAATCTGCTGTGAATTTGAACACAAACAGCCTTTATCATCTTACATTTTCTTATTAGTTATTTGTATTTTATTTGAAGAACTCCTGCACATCCCTGTCGGTGTTAATGTTTCTTGATTTTTGCTGTAGCCTTTTGCTTTAATTAATGAATTAATTAGTTGTTATATTCACTATGTAGATTGTTTCTTATACACCAGGTACATTCCATCTACGGAAACCTACTTAATAATAAACCTGATGCACCCGATTCTGTTGATACAGCATAGATGTATTATTAGAACATGCTTCATGCTGCAGGTTGAGTCTGCTTCCTGTTTGGGTGGGGTTGATAAGAGGAAGAAGAGGAGAGTCGGAAAAAGAGGAGACGGATAGAGGTAGATGCTCTGGTGAGTGAAACACTGCCCTCTGCTGTCGAGACAGGGGCACTTACAATCATTTACCTCTGAGTTGTAGTGGAGTAGAAGTACAAAGTAGCACAAAATGTATACTCAATTGAAGTACAAGTACCCTCAAATATACTTCAGTACAATGCTTCAGTGAATCTACTTAGTTACTTTACACCACTGTACTTGTGTTTTTATAATCAAATGATGTGGACATTGAGTCAGGTTACTATCGTGGCTCTGGAAGTGCTTTTTGACCTAAACAATCCCAACATCTAATCGTGTAACATCGTGTTTATGATTAAAATAAAAACGTAATTACTGTATACATAACATTTTTGGGTAATTTATTTTAATTACTTAAGTTTACAAAGCCACACACAATACACTGCAGTATACAGTACCAACAGAAAACCGTACAAAAAAGTGAGATACGATGAAGGTCAATGAACTATTCAAGCAAATACATAGTGGATAGCTGACACATGCTGAAGAAACATTAACTGTACAATAGATTATAAACAATTAAAAAACATTTATCAAATATATAAATACAACGAAGAAGGAAAAAGGGGATAAAAATAGGACATCACATAAATACAAGTCTATCAAAATGTGTGTTGAGAAGCGATTCAAAGCTTGCCCGTATTCGAGTCCTGCACGTGACGCTTTGTTGAATGATATCCTGTCTTTCTGTCCTGTCCATCTCACACATGGCCAAATTAGAATTAAAAGATCAATACTTATTTTGCTTTCATTATCCCATATGTTCACACTTTCTCTCCCAACGCAGAAATTAATAATATTCATTTGCAAAATTTGGACACAGTAAACACGAAATATTTTATCTTTCTGTAAATGCTCAATACATATCAGCGACAACATCGTTAATATACATTCTTTTAGCCAGGGTAATCCTGTAGTGAAAACCTTTATTGGGACAGTCCACAGTGAACATGAACACCTGGGTTCTCGTAGCCTCTGCTGCACAAAACACCCCACAAGCCAACATGTTGGGGTTCCTGTTGGTTCCCCAAAGTCTCTACCTGTCTTTGAGTTGTGTTGCTGGCTCAACAAGTTCTCTTGTTTCATATGTATGGTGCTGGTTACATGACTTGTAGCGCTAACTGCTGGTTGTGTGGTGTCTTGGATTTCTTCAGGTCTGTATCGAGCCTTGTTGGTTCTCCAGGTTCTTCTTGTTCTGTTTGTTGTCCAGCTCCAGGCTCTGAAGCTGAACGCTGACCTGCTCCTCTGGGTTCTGCTGGTTCTGGTTCTGCTCCTGAGGAGGAAACACTGGGGTTTAACTTTTCCTCTACTGTTACTAAACACAACGACTGTAAGGGCTGTCCTCAGCTAGCATTAAAGGCAGTTGAAGAGACATTTGCAAAAACATTGTTATTTTGTAATTTTCTTAATTTGATGTTATGTTGTTTTTGGTTTCAGGATAGTTTCTGAATATTGTTTTATGTTAATTGCTTTGTGCGTCGTCATGTTTTATAATCTTCTGGTACCTTGTTGGAATAAGTATCTTAACTTTAACCAGTGATTATTTTATATTTTTTCCATTTGTTATTTTGTAATTTTCTTAACCCTTAGATGCATAAGTGGGTCGTTTTTTACCCGGTGAGGTGGTTTTCTTGAAGTATCTTTGTAATTAAATTTTTTTATCATTTCATATTCCAGCTATTCCTCTAAACACATGTTTTGGATATCGTGCCATTCACATTTTAAATTTACATTTTAAGAAATTGTAGTTTTTGTATTATCTTTTTTCAAAATGTAAAAAATTTCTATAAATAGTGAAAAATTAAATATAAAATATTTCTAGTATGAACCAAAATATAATACTAAATATTATACAAGTGACCAAAATGACAAAAATGGCATAAACACACATTATTCTAATACGGGTCCTTTTTGACCCACTTATGGAAGAATGTAGGGTCCCGTCACTCGTGCATAAGAGTTAAGTTGATGTTATGTTGCTTTTGGTTTCAGGATAGTTTCTCAACATTGTTTTATGTTAAATGCTTTGTGCTTCGTCATGTTCTATTATTTTGGTACCTTGTTGGAATACGTGTCTTAACTTTAACAAGATATGCTTGTGATATCTGTATGTTTCTATGTGATATAATCCATAAAAACACCACTTCCCAGCAGGACACATGATGCAGGGATCAGGCTGGAGTACCTGGTTGAGCTGCAGCTGGCGGCTGAACTGGGCCAGAGTGGAGTACAGGAACTGGTACTGCTCTGTGGTCTGGATCATACCACCTCTGCACAGGACGGGGGGAATAAACAAAATGTAACACCCCAGATATAGAGACAAGAATCTGATAAAACACACAGGCAGGAGAGAGAGGAGAGTTTTCCCCACCTGTCGAGTCGGAGCTGACAGACGGTCTCCAGGATGTCGAGCTGCCCGGTGTCTCTGAGCTGCTGACAGCCGATACTGCCGACGATGAAACACCCGGTCCTGCCGATACCTGCACTGAGAGGAGAGGAGACGGGCAGACGAGACGTTCAACGAGAGAGAACACCTTCAAGACCCTGTGCAGCCGCGGCTGGGATCAAATGGACATTTTCAAAACATACAATTCAAATGATAAAACCAATGTACAGTCAGTAAACTGTCAGCTATGAGGATAATGGTTATAGAGTGTAGAGGATATTGTGTTTTCTATTTTTCCTTTAATGTTTGTTTATATATACTATATGTGTATATATTTAGTTGTACTGGGAATACCAGATACATAAAACACTTCTTCTTTACCCTGTATTCCCCCATTTGACTGAGGATAGACATCAAAAGGAGTACAACATTAAATAAAAAAAATCATATATAAAATAATAAACCAAAAAATATATATTATAAAATAATAGATAATAAAATAAAACAAATTATGGAAAATAAAAAAGTTAGGAAAGCAGTTAGTCGTGTTTTCAGATCAAAGTGCAAGATGTTTGAAGTTGCGGTTACAAACGTTCCCATCATGTCTTCAGAAGAACATGAAAGAGTTTGGTTTCATATTTAAATTCTAAATTCATTCAAATTCTGTTAAAAAAAGGGTTTTCTCCTCTGCGGTCTGTGTGCGACTTCTGAGCCGTGTCCTTTAATCTTGCTCTCTAGATTTATCTCGAGCAACACACAAGTTCTTCTTTGATCACACACACTCTTTAATGCGTCCTCATACAGGAAGTAGCTTTCGAAACATCTGCAGCATCAGAGGCTGTTTTACCGTTAAGTGACCCAGACGGTAATAAACAGAGTTGGGAGAAGTACTTAGATCTTGTACTTGAGTCAAAGTACAAGTATTACAGTGTAGTATTGTCGTACTTATGTATAAACGTTTGTGCTCGTACTTAATATTTCGATTTTTCTTGGAATATCATAACTTTTTTGCCTTAAAATGTTCAACTTTCTTTCTTGTAACATCCACCAACTCTTTTTACTGACAATGCTATGATGTTTTTTACATGTAACACATCATTTGTCCACACATCTTCAACAAGCACCAGAACAGGAACCAACCTGCAGTGGACGACGATTGGTCCAGGATCCGGGGGGGGCTGTGATTGGCTGACAGCTGGGAGGTGGGAGGGACTTCCTGTATGTCTCCACCTCCACGAGTCTCAGCAGGGGAGCAGTGCATTGTGGGATGTGGTGGTCTGGCCAAGAGGTGAACCAGTAGTGTCTGATGGGACGATGCTCCGAACCCAGCTACTCACACACGCACACACACACACACACACACACACACACACACACACACACACACACACACACACACACACACCACACACACACACACACAAAAACAACATTTTCCATTCAGAGATTTTGTGTTCGAATGTAAACCAAATGGAAAGACAAAAAAAAAGTTGCATACTCTCTCAGCTATTTTCTTTAAACACAACCTTTATAATATGGATTAGAATATTGAATGGTTTAAGTTTTAAAGTCCAAAGTCCATATTAGAACTACATGTGCTTGTAAGTTTCACTTGGTTGCTGTTTTTTCGTTCGTGCTCAGAAATGTGTTCCGTTCTCATTGGAAAGTACTTTGTTAATCTGGTAATTTTATCATACGAAAACAAGTTCTCCGTCTACATTCAGTCGATGGAAACACAGATGGGTTTCATGATGAAACCAAGAGTTGATTTTATCTCAACAGAGGCGGAAAGAACATGAATGCTTAGAGCTGATATGTGTGATATAGCTTAAAAAAACATGCACTTCAATTTAAGATTTCCCGATTTACCTCTGCAGTTCGGACTGATTGGTGTAGTCATTGCAATTCTACATAAACATGTTGTGAATTTGTTTGCAAATGTTTAATGTTTGAGTGCCAGCGGGGAAAAGTGTCACTTCCTGTCAGAACGTGGCCACATATCTGAGGCGACTTTATCTCTAAATGATGATAACGCTGCGGCATCACTGTGGCAGATGTTACACTCTGATGGACATATTTGGAAACCTGTTTGTGAACAAGGCCTTAAATCACAGGATTAGTATGAATTACAACTACTAGAGATGAAGTGGAGCAGAAAATAAAAATACTCAAGTAAACTAAGTACTTAAGTACTCTACTTCAGTAAAAGTACTTCACAGTACCTGGATGTCCATGTCAGTAACAGTGAAGCCGTCTTTCTCCCAGCTGTCTGTCACTCTGAGGAGGAATCTGCCAAAGTTCCTCCTCTCCTCTCTCCTCCTTCACACTTCTTCTCTTCCTCCTCCTCCTCTCCCTCGGCGGTGGCCAGTACAGCTCACACTTCTGGAGAAAAAAAACAGAGCTCACACACTTTCAGGACAAGTCAAGGTAAAAAAGACATGAAAACAGTAGAGAGGAGCTGAGGAGTCGACAAACCTCGTTGTTCTCCTTCAGTCTGGTAACCATGACGATGATGCTGCTCCTCTCCTGCCACACCATGTCCCAGAAATCCCCCACGGTGTGCAACATCGGCCCCTGGGTGGCAATGTAAGCTCTGGGGGCCCCTCCATAACCCTGCAGCACAGAGAGGTCTTCCAATTAATCAATCAACCAACCAATACATCAATCAACCAACCAACCATTGAATCAATCAACCAATCAACCAACCAACCAATGCACCAACCATTGAATCAATCAAACAACCAACCAATCGATCAATCAATCAATCAATCAATCAATCAATCAATCAATCAATCAACCAACCAACAAACCAACCAACCAACCCATCAACCAACCAACCAACCAATGCATCAACCATTGAATCAATCAAACAACCAACCAATCGATCAATCAATCAATCAATTAATCAATCAACCAACCAACCAACCAACCAATACATCAATCAATTAACCAACCAATACATAAATCAATCAGTCAATCAAGCAAGCAACCAATACATGAATCAGTTAATATCTCAATCACTCAATCAATCCAACCATCTGATCACAACCAATTAAAACATGTATAAATGAATCAAATCATATCAAATCATAAACCAATCATCACGTATCAATCAATATCTATCAATCCATACATGTCTTAATCGATATAAATGCATGTTAATAGCACATTAAAGACTTTAAGGTTGCTGTCATACTCTACATGTGACTGATATTCTGATTATAAAGTAAATGTACAACTCAAAAACAGAACCAAAACATTGTTCAGACTTGTCCTCTTAGAACTTAGACTGCTATATCCACTTCTTTCTCTCTCATCGAGTAACTTCATAGCAGTCTGAACAGCAGTGTGTGCGTCCCTCCTGAATCACCCAACAGGGATGCCTTCCCTTGCCTTTGAGATCCTTGGATGCTGCATTTATTTGATAGTTCATATTTATTTTGGAGTTGAACATGTAAATACAGCTTATTCTGCCATTTAATAAATTGCACACATCTTTAATAACTTGCATAGATTGTTGTTGTTTTTTTGAAACCCATATCTGCATCATGCAGAAGATATGACTACTTTTGAAACCGCAAAACATCTTGGACCTCATGAGACAGGAAGTGAAGAGTTAAGACTGTTCTCTTCATCAATAACAACCGCGACGACAACACAAGTGTCCAATCAGTCACAGATGTACGTTATTTTGTATTAACCTGTACATGTAAATCAATTTGCACGTGGTGTTATTCTATTAAACAATTTGTAGATGTTGTTGCACATCTGCTTTTCACACACACACACACACACACACACACACACACACCACACACACACACACACACACACACACACACAACACACACACACACAACACCACACACACACACACACACCACACACACACACACACACACACACACACACACACACAGCGCTGAGGCGGCAGAGTGTGAGGGATGCGTGGGCCGGCGGTGAGGGGGGGGGGGTGAGGGGTTAGTCATTTACGGACGTGTCACTTCCTCCCTCACTTCCTGTGGTTTTCCTGGTTGTCACACTACGCTGACAAACCGACGGCTCATATCTGAGTTTCTGTCTGTTTAGATATCCCACACACACTCACACACACACACACACACACACACACACACACACACACACACACACACACACACACAACCACACACACACACACACACACACACACACACACACACACACACCACACACCACACACAACACACACACACCACACCACACACAACAAGCGCCCCCGCTGAGTGACAGCGCTGTCACACTCTATCAGCTTGTTTTCATTTGGAAACATATTTTCTTCAGTGTCAGTAAACACATTTAATGAGGATAGAATAATGAAATAATAAAGTTCAAAGTTAAAGAAGAGATGGTGACACTGGAACCAATGATCTGACAAGAGGTTCCTTACAATACAGATGTATTTTGATAAATAAGTAATACTGAATAAAGAGGGAGCTTTGAAATCCTTTTGATGTGCACATGAACATTTTAGTTTGTGCATGTTCCAGGCTTCATTCAAATGATTAAAACTCTGCAATGCTGACTAGTGATGTCACTATGTTACTAAAGTCAACAAAGGAGTCCAATGGAGGTGCTTCTACTGTGGTTAGGGAATGGAATAGAACCTGATATCTCGCCCTAACCTGATACTAAATGGACTCAGTATGAAATCATGTAGGTGTCTGACCCTGATGTAGTTAGCGTTGATGTAGCGGTCTGGCGACGCCTCTTCCTCCAGGTTCCTCAGGACACCCGGCTCTCAGGGTCTAAAGAGCACAAACAAAACCACAATCATCAACAAGAGTACAAAACAACAGGGTCTGGTGTGTTTCTACTGATTGGAGAAGGAGAGCTACTGACTGGGCAGGATGGTTTTGTATCTGTCTTTGATCATGTGACCTTGAACATCGAGCTCTGCAGCGTTCACAAAGTTCGGAGGGATTTTCTGTGGAGGAGAAAGGACGTTACAGCAAACGCCGTGAATGCATGAAACATTCTGTGTAACTTTGAATGCCCTCATTACCTGGTATCGACATTCAGTGTGTTTTTATCAATGGCCGCCGGCTGCAGCAAGGCGTGTGTGAGAGGCCGGGAGGAGGTGTGAAGCAGCTGGAGCCACACCTCCTTTGGGGTGGAGACAGAACACACAGGCTCCGCCCCCAGACTGCTCACGTCCAATAGCAGCGAGAGGTTAGAGCCCCGCCTACAGGATAACCAATCAAAAAGTGATTACATTTATAGATAATAGGGACATGTTATGTATTTAGTAAGCGTTTGTTTGAATCTCACCTCTCTTGCAGGCGGACCGAGGCTTTGCGAGGAGGAGTGGTCAGGGGAGGGGGCGTGGTCGGGTCCTCGAGAGGATGTGAAGCTGAGTGCACTGCCGACATTCTGTAGGTGTGTGTGTGTGTGTGTGTGTGTGTGTGTGTGTGTGTGTGTGTGTGTGGTGTGTGTGTGTGTGTGTGTGTTAGAGTTGTCCTTAGCTGTCCATCAACACACGCTGTAGGAAAGAGAGGGACTATGAATGTCAAAACAGTGGAAACTAATCTGCTTTATCTCAAAAAAGAAAAGGAATTATTCAAATCTTCTGAACAATTATGGCTGAAGTCCTCTGATTTGTGCAGAACGTCAAACACTGAAGCTTCTTTAGCTGCAGTTTCTAAAACAAGATGATAACGGTAAAAGAGAAACTTCCCTTTTTAAATAAAGAGACAGGATATTCAGCGGCCAGACAGAAACCTGAATCACTAATCCACCCAGGGAACTCCTTCTGTTTCTATCCTGAATTTCTTTCTCTTTTTTCTCTCAAAACATACAGAGTTTATTCTAGAGTCATAATACTTAAAACAGTTTAAGCTAAGCTTTTATCAGAAAGATTAAAACACTGTTAGATCGCGATGTGTGTGAAATATCACAGCTTTGATGAAGAACCAGCTCCGTGTTGAGTGCCTGTGAAATCACCACCGACCCTGCAGCTCCATGGAGATGTGCAGCATGATTTTAGTTTTGGTCTAACCCAGGGGCTATCTACTGGAGCAGCCTCCCTAGACCGAACTAAACATTGACTGTACTCACCGTTATGTTCCAAGTCTCTCTACTTTAAGTCGCACTTCTTTATTTTCTGCACCCACTTTGTGGTTTTGTTTGTTGACAACAAAACAATTTGCTGCGATGACAAAGCGAAATCCCGCCACACTGAGAAGATCTACTTCAAAGACTCATCATCGTGAAGACTGACTTGCCTGAACCCTGATGGTGTGTGTGTGTTGTGTGTGTGTGTGTGTGTGGTGTGTGTGTGTGTGTGTGTGTGTGTTTGTGTGTGTGTGTGTCTGATTCATTGTGTTTCCACACAAGCTCAGATCTGAACCGTTTCAGTGTGTCTCCATCAGAAGAGTTTCCTCACAGCAGGAAGTCGATCACCCACACTGTCTCAAACACTACACACACACACCACAAAACACACAAACACACACACAAACAAAAAACACACAAAAAACAGACCACAACTAAACACAAACACAAACACCACACACACACACACAACAAAACACAAAACACACACCCAAAAAACACGCGCAAAAACAAACACACACACGCAAACGCACACAACACACACAACACGCAAAAACAAACACACACACACAAACCACGCCAAACACACGCGCGAACACACAACACACGCGCAAACACCACACACAACACACAAAACACACACACACGCGCAAACACACGCGCGCACACACACACACACACACACACGCACACACACACACACACGCGCAAACACACGCGCGCACACACACACACACGCGCAAACACACACACACACACACACCACAAACACACACACACACACACGCGCAAACACACACACACACGCACACACGCACACGCACACACACACACCACACACACACGCACAAAACACCACACACACGCGCAAACACACGCGCGCACAAACACACACACACACGCAAACACACACACGCGCAAACACACACACACACACACACACACACACACCCACCACACACACACACACACACACACGCGCAAACACACACACACACGCACACGCACACACACACGCACAAACACACACACACGCGCAAACACACGCGCGCACACACACACACACACGCGCAAACACACACACACAAACACACACACACACACACGCGCAAACACACGCGCGCACACACACCACACACACACACACACCACACGCGCAAACACACACACACACACACACGACACGCAACACACACACACACACACACACACACACACACACACACACACACACACAGTATACTGAAGCGTGTGTTATTGATATGAAACGATAAGAGATATGAGTGTTTTTTTATCACTCTGTCTGCTCTTGTTTCGTGTCATCAGTCGAATCACATTTAGACAACAACAGATGTTTCCCAATTTACCAAGAAACCTTACCATATTTGAGCTTGGCAAGGTATCCCAGCATGCATTTCACATCAACCATCAGTGATTGTAGAAGATATGAGAAGGGTTATCATTTTCTTTCAACACTTGTTATCGCTCGACAAATTAGTTTGAGATTTTTGAAACTGTCAAATGTTCCATTACGTTTTAAAGAGGTCATATTGTGCTTATTTTCAGCTTCATATTAGTATTGTGTTCCTCTAGAGTCTACTGGGACATGTCTCCATGCTGTAATGTTCAAAAAGCTCTTTATTTTTCTCATACTGTGTTGCAGCACCTCTTTTCACCCTCTGTCTGAAACCAGAGCCCAGTCTGCTCTGATTGGTCAGCTGGCCGGCTCTGTTGTGATTGGTCAACCGCTTAGAGATGTCCCGCCACCTATCACGTACATTGTGTTAGCACGACGGTTACATAGTGATGCCACTATGTTCCTGAAGTAAACAAAGGAGTCCAATGGAGGCGTTTCAGGCGGGGGGGTTGGGTTGTGGGAGAGGAGGGAACACAGTGGACGTAACCATTGCACAGAAACCATTTAACAAACTAGGAAAGGGAAAAACAACCAAAAACCGAATGGGGCCTCTTTAAGAACCTTTCCATTCCAATACTTTTGTACTTTAACCTAAGTAATATTTTAATGCAGGATTTGTACTTGTAACAGAGTATTTCTTACAATTTAGTATCCATATTACTTAAGTATCAGGTCTGAATGCTTCCTCCACCACTGACGATGATATGTTTGATAATATTGATCAGGCTTACCGGTTATTTGACAGCCATGATGTTCTGTGTTTGAGTAATTCAGCAGGGTGGAAATCTTCCTCTGACACCGGGGCTCCCGCTGACTTTCACCTAAAACAACAACAACACTGACTTTTCTGAACACATCGTACTCAGTCAGTGACTAACTAACTAACCAACATAACTAACGAAATAAGCCGAGAAAGAGGAAGGAGATAAGTTTCCTCTGCAATAGCAAGAAGAAACACGTGAAGAAAGAGAGCGAGAAAGTGAAAGTGAAGGAGAGAAAGTCCAAATATGAGGTAAAGGACAACAGGAATAGACATGTCCTTGTTTTCTGCCGTTATTCAACGTGTTCAGGTAGAGAGAGAGAGAGAGAGAGAGAGAGAGAGAGAGACCTGAGGGGAGAGAGGGATAGAAAATGAGTCAGAGAGAAAGAAAAGATGGACGGATAATGAAAAAGAGAGGAAGAGAGATGCTCCGGGCGTTGATTATTAAAACACCAACAGCAGCTTCGCATGAATCATTCATGTCAAATCTACAATACAATCGTAAAACACCAGCAGCATAACACACATCTATAACATAAGAATGAACACATTGACGCACCTCCATTTTGTTTTTCATTCATCAGTCGAGAAAATTGAATATTTAGTGGTTATTGAATTTAATCCGTTTTTCCTCAAATTGACCCGATACAGGAAGTCAAAGAAGCCCCTGTAACAGAACACTGTTTTTATTTGGGATTACAGTTTTGAAGCCTCGAGTTTGGTATTTGTGCCGTCGATTTCGTGGTTTTTGTTGACCTATTGGTTTTTTGGAACCAGTAATGACCGAGGGTTGAGCTAAGTGCTATTACACTCTGAACAAGACACATTTAAGTGACCAAAATGTTCAAATGAACTTCAACAACGGAAATTAAATTATCCTTTGAAAGGTTTGACGTTGTAAGATGGAAACCTGGACCCCCCCCCCCCCCCCCCCTCACCTGAATCTCCTCTAGAGCACCACGTGTTCTTTGTAACAAAATCTCTCCCAGAGGGGCGTGGGGAGGGGCTCCTTATTTTCATCTAAAGTAACAGACAGAGAATCAGCACTTTGGAAACAGGGCTGAAACAGAGGGGATTATGGGTAATGCTGCAATGATCTGTTTGGTGTTTCAGCCAATCAGAGACAGGCTCTGTATATATAGATAATATAATAGATGAAAAACAGTATAATAGGGGACCTTTAAAGTCACTTTAGCTTCCTCTGTTTTACTCTAAATGTTGCCCAAATTGCCAAAATTAACATCCTGCTGCTTTGAAGAAGACTTGAAAGTAACGATCGAGACCATAACATATTTACTGTGACAATACATCCTGAGAGAAGAAGGGTCATTTTATGGTGGACTTCTACACAAACAAACTTTTGTCGCCCCCTATTGGATTGGACAGAGAATGTGGGCGATAAAACAATAACGATATGTATTGTGATGTTGCTTCATTATGTGAAAAACATTCTGTTATAACTCCAAATGTATAATTGTACTATTATCATCAGACCCATGTTTAGTTTAAGGTACTTTACACGGTAAATAAAATAACTGTTGCTCAGTTATATAGAAAAATGTTACATATTTCCTAAGAACAAATATGTCTTGGTAGAAGTACTGGGAAAGTTTTTCATTCATACCTTGCATGTACTTCAAGTTATCAATTCAATAACTTATGTCTACTTCTAATACCTAATACTTAACATATACAATTATAAAACAACATTGTTTCCACACCGATAAAGTGGTGATGATATTCTTTACAAAGAATAATCAAAAGTATTTACCTCACAAACACTATATATTTACCTCGCCGTTCAGAGTTATCTTTATGGTGAACAAGTTTCTTTAACCCCCCCTTTCTCTCACCTTTTTGTTGTTTGTCTCCCTCCCCTTCTTCTTCTTCTTCTCCTCTTTGTTTGAGTTGTGTCTTCTTCCTTTTCTCTCATCTGTTGCTTTCTGTCGTTTTGCCTTTACGTCTATCTGCTCCTCGCCACTTCCTTTTTCTGCACACCCACCCACTCTCTCATTACCACACACGCACACTTATTCGCACACACGTACACTTTCTATTCCCCTCATTCAAGGTTATGGGTCCCCTTTAGACTGCACGCCATGGGCTTCAACATTGGGTACTTGTATCTTTTTCATCCGCCTGTGTGTGTGTGTGTGTGTGTGTGTGTGTGTGTGTGTGTGTGTGTGTGTGGTGTGTGTGTGTGTGTGTGTGTGTGTGTTGTGTGGTGTGTGTGGTGTGTGTGTGTGGTGTGTGTGTGTGGTGTGTGTGTGTTAAGCCATCAGCAAGTGTTTCACAGTGGGGCTGTATAAACGGATTTTCCTCGTCTCTTCTCTCCAGCTGTCAGATGAGCAGCAGCAGGATGAGATCCTACTGGACTCGGTCATGGAGGTCGACCTGCCGGCGTCTATAAGCACTGCAGTCACCATAGAAATAAAATTAATAGAAGAGATACCTCTTGTTCACGACAACACTCTTCCTCTGTGCGTGATGAGCAGATAATCACACTGTGGGGGAACTTTTAGTGCTTTGTTCAGAGCTGCGAGGCAACATTAGAGCTCTGCTGCTACTGCTGTTGTTTTCGCGCTATCTTGTTGTTGTTCTTGTGTGCTGTCGTTGATCTTTCTGTCATCTTCACACAGTCCTGAAAGTAAAATTATACATTTAAATTCTTATGAGTTTAGGTTTAATGTCAAAGTGACAATTAGAGTTACAAAGTGCGGCAATTAATGATTATTCTCATTATCAATTAAAAGTGTTGGACCATCTATGCAAAAAAGTTGTAAAAAACATCCATCCCAGTGTATAAATGTCTTGCTTGGTCAGTTAAAAACACAAATATAACAGAAAAAAAACTCGTTATATTATTAATATTTGAGGGACTGAAACAGCACTTTAACTGCCATTTTTGTGACAGAACAAAACAAAAAAACATCATGGAGAATGAAACATAGAGACAACAGGAAGGATTTTACAACAAGAAAGGATAACACCATGACATTTTTTTGAATGGACCTAAGACATCACATTCAATGTGTTGTGTTTCTTGTTCTGCCTTCATATCACATCAGGTTAGTATATTTGGTTGTGAATTATCAACTTGTCTCAAGAAGCCTATGCTTACACTCAACATAACAATTATTGTTTACTTTAAACACATATATCATTATCTAACATATATTATATGACTTTCAATCAGAAAAGAAATAAAGACAGTTTAGTGGCATTGCATAATTGGAGTTTGGGGTTTTATCACGCAAGCTACAATCAGCTAGCTTTGTTATGCTAGCTACAAAAAGCTAGCTTCGTAATGCTAGCTACAAACAGCTAGCGTTGTTATGCTAACTGAAAAGCAAAACCAACATACATTGTAACAGATAAAATATCAACAAATTGTACATCCTTTTACATATTTGTTCAGGAATGTTTTATAAGATATTTTACCTATACTTTTTTGTAAATCCCTACGTTTTTTCTTACATTAATCAACATAAAGAGAGCTCATAATGGTGGTGTAACATACCTTGTGACCAAGGTCTGCAAGTGAAACTGTGGAGGCCAATTTACAATCTACTGCATATTTTAGTTAGCCTACTACACACCTAACATCTAATATTAATAATTAACTATAAAGAGAAACGTTAATGAAGGCGATGAAAACTGTCAAATGAGATGTAGTAAAGTATAAGTATAATAAAGCTGCATAGCATAGGAAAATACTCATGTAAAGTACAAACAATTTGTACGTAAGTTAAGGTGCTTAGGTATATTTTGCCACTGTCCTCTAAACACCCTAGATGTCAAACTCAAAAGAAGGAAATAAATGACGTTTTATTTGTGCAGATTGAAAACATGAATGTTGTTGAGTAAAAGAAGCCGGGAGTCGTTTATACCCACTGCAATTACGCCATGTGCACATTAAAATGATGCCGCGGGCCTCTCGTGTCTCTGTATCTCATTTATATTCAGATTTTTAACTGCTCTGCACTCCCTGTCTGCTCTTATCCACCGACGTTTACTTATATGATTTTCTGTATGCTGTGTAATTAGCTGCTGTGTGTGTTTTCAGTGTGTGAAGCGCAACCCAAATTTCCCTCGTGATCAATAAAGGCAGAATGACTGAATGAATGAATTCGGGGAGTCTGCAGACTCAGCGCTGTTGACCTGAACGGCTCCCTGTGAGTTATTATAATTCAGCAATGTGATGGAAAGCAATCCACTGAAGACTCACTGCTGAAACACTTTAATTGATCCGGTAATGACACCGGGAGCGTTTTCACTGTCGTCTGGCTGCTAACGGGACAGGAGTGGGGGAAGAAATGAAAAAAAAGTAGTGATAAAAAACTATAATAAAAGAAGGCAATACCACATCTTCCTTTATAGACTTCTTCCTTTTTGTTTGAGGGCAGAATTATCTGCCTTATACAAGGTGCAATAATACTGTTTATTATTATTATATCATAGCTTTTGTCAATTACATAATTTAAAATAAACTGTATATGTAATTTCTTTGTGGCACACTGTATGTGTTAGCGCTGTCTGGTGCCTTTCTGATGTTCACTATGATACACATTTCACAATATTTGTAAAAATGTATCTATGACTTTGTTTATTTGTATTTCTTTACCTTTTATTGGCAAATACATTTCCTTAAAAATAAGTTTTTAAACTATTTTCATAAAGATGATCTTCAAAATAAAAGAGTTCATGCTTTTCACGGTGCCTTCATCATCACTTAATGATTACAATTTTCACAAATATTATCACAGTAGCCCATACAACGCTAGTTTCAGAATAAAAGCCCCTAGACCAGGGGTACTCAAAACTTTTTTGTTAAAGGTCCACTTGTGAATTGTATACAAGGTCAAAGGTCCGGATTAATGCCAGTAAAGTCCCCCCCCCCCCCCCTGTCGTGGCTGTGGACCTTCTTAATCTTTTTTAAATCTTTTTTTTTTTTAATTGTTACGTTTATTCTGGTTTGTTTTGTGTTTGTATCTTTTATTTTAAATGTATTTATTTTATGTTTTGTGAGCTGAGCTGTGTGATTTTATATTTTATGTAACTCTCTGTACAGCACTTTGGTCTGGAGGTTTTAAAGTGCTATATAAATAAAGTTGGATTGGATTAATCAACCTTATTTGGGGGCCCCTTCTGGTCCAAGCACTTGCCTGTCGGTAAACGGCGCCCCTGTAGACACACACACACACACACACACACACACACACACACACACACACACACACACACACACACACACACACACACACACACACACACCACACACACACACACCACACACACACACACCACACACACACACACACACACAATACATACATACAGTATGATGGCTTGAACTAGTGGGATAAATGGCACTGTTTGTCTGTAGCCAATGCCTTGAACCTCAGCAAAAATGGCAGAAGCATTAGAAAGTCAAGGTAAACTTGCGGTTAACTTGTGGTCTGCAATGTGTGTCACGCTCGCACACACAAGTTAATATATATGCATGTTAATTCTCACAACGCGTCACAAGAAAATATACATTAAAGGGGACCTATCATGCAAAATGCACTTTGTGATGTATTTTATACATAAATATGTGTCCCCGGTGCGTCGGGGAACTCACGCAGCGTCAGAAAATAAAACCCTCTTTTCCTCCGTACCCACATCTTTTAAAAACAGGGGAACAACGTGCGGATACAGGTTTGTTGCCGATATGACGTCAAATCGGCAGCGGACCCACAGAATATTGCTATCAGAAACAATGCCTGACGTGTTTTGGACGTAATCTCGTCTTTGTTTACATTAGCAAGCCTCGCTAACACTCAGAGCTAACCTGTACTGGAGAGCACATGTGTTTAAAAAGCAGGAAATAAAAAAAGGAACTCACCTTGTGATAAACCCGCAAGAGAAAAAGCATTTGAGCTCCATACTGTTTCAGAAATAATCTTTGATGTGATTTAGAACAGGATGGTGTTTTATCACAGCAGAATTTAACTTTATCTCCGGTAGAATTCTGATCAGGCATTAGCTCCGCCTCCTCTGTTTAAGCTAAGGACCCAAAATCCGCGTTTCTCTAACAGGGTTGCAAAAGAGGGGTATGAGCAGTATGAGGCATGGCTACAATGGGTGATCTGTTTGGTATTTTAAGCAAAAAACTTCACAGACATGTTTTGTATGTATGGCGCTACAATATATGTTTCCAATATAGCATAATAGGTCCACTTTAATTTACATCAGAATCAGATTATTATTATTTTTTTAATAATGGGACACAGGGTTCGGTCCGGATTGATTTGTAGTTCGGTCCGGATCCGGACCTAGGTCTGGAGTTTGAGAAGCCCTGCCCTAGACGGTAGCATGGTGAAATATAAGCTGTTTTACGTTTTAATATAATAAAATAATGTGTACTTGTATCTACCGAAAATGTTTGAATCAGTTATTAAATATGAAGTTCTTTCGGCAGAAATCAACATCAAAATAAAACTTTCCAGGTTCAGTAATTAATATATATATTCGAAAATAAAAAGTATACTTTTTTTTGTTTGTTTAAAAGTTTATTTTCCTTGAAAGCGGAGAGTTGCTTATGAAACTGTATCATAACAATCTGTCCAGCATTAATAATAAGTGACCGATGCAGGAAAATAAATATACATACAAACATCTTAATAGAAATAAAACAAACGGGATGCACACACACACACACACACACACACACACACACACACACACACACACACACACACACACACACACACACACACACACACACACACACACACACACACACACACACACACACACACACACACACACACACACACACACACACACACACACACACACACACACACACACACACACACCAGTTTGCCCCTCCGATGCAAACTGGTTTGTTTCGTTGTTTGTTCACATTTGCTCAGCTGTAAAGAGAAAACACATCCAAACCCAGAAGTGTAATTAACCAATTAACCGACAGAAACACCAAATGTTCAGACTTGTCAAACTAAAGCGGAAACCTTAATATAAAACTCTAGAGTGTGCAGCTACACAATTAATGTTAAAGTTTAAAGATGCATAACTTTGTTTCCAACAATAAATTATTTAACAGGTGTGAAAATCAAACACTTCTGAAGTGAGGTAATGCTCTAATACCGTCAGACTGTGTGATATAAAGAAACAGTAAAACAATTAAATTAAAAAGTGCAGATTATACGTTGAATTATTTGAAAATGTATATCAGAATTTTCATCCATTTATTTTCTTTCTGGTTGAAATAATCATCCCTTTTTAATTCTTTATTTCTCTCCGTTTCTCTTCCCAGAACATGATCTTTTTACCTAATCTCTTTAAAGTTGTTTTCCCTATTTTGAGCAAGAACACATGGCAACCTGTTTGCAAAACAAACCAACTTGGTTTAGGTATTTTCTGACACTATACAAAGTAATAAATTATTTAAAAAGTAAAGTGAGCTAGACATCGATCGTTATCGGCCATTTGTGGCATCTTTTGAAGGCAGATATATTGCAGGAAGTAATGAGAGTTTGGAAGTAATTAATCAAAACTAACATCTTCCAAGTGTGGTATGAAAGAACGCCAAATACATGCACAAATAAAACTGCAGATTTCACATTATCGAGTCACTGGTTGTGGGCGTGGCCTCTTTCTGACATCATCACCACTCTTCTTCGTCTGCTGTCTCTTTTTTGTTCGATAAAGTTTGTCACTTCTTCATGTGTTAATTTTTTGGCAGCTTTGACACACTGTATTTGAGGTCCAATCACACTGAGAGAAGAGGGGCAGAAAAACAGGAACAACATTCAGATTTGTACGCCTGCATCCTTATCTTCATCTCCTCCTCTTCACCTAAATCTCCTCTTCATCATGTTCTCCCATTCTCCTTCACCTCCTCGTCTTCCTCTCAGCTCCATGGAGGAATCTCCTCTCCAAATTTGGCGCAGTGCGCTGAGTTCTTAGCTTCATACAGAATCTAAAGGAACAAGAAGTTTAAGCTTTTATTTAGGTAAAATATGTGTTATTATTAATATAACAATCTTAACAATAATGATAAATATAATAATGATAAAGTACTTTATATTAGCGCTGTATTTGCTGTGAAGTTTAATATATCTTGGAATAGCTTTAAAACAATAAAACAAGACATATAAGTACAATCTTTAATAGAAACACCCTAAGGGGGAATTAGGAATCAAACAAATCCTTTATTTTCATACATTTTATAAAAAATATATATAAAATCTCTTAACCTCAAATGTTAAGAATAATATTAAAATATAAAATAATAAAGTTAACCTCAGAACCAATATGTTTATTGTCTGTGCTCATGGAACAAATACAAAATAAAATTCATATCATTATAAATGCCATAAATAATAATAGCATTAATATATTATATTAGTAAAAAACCCAATAAAAGTTTTGAAAATAAATACAATAATAATAATGATAATAATAATATCAATAAAACGAATGAAGCCTCACCTGGTTGTGCACGTAGGCCTCACACAGGTAGCACCACACAGACAGGTCACAGAAGCTCAGCACCATCGGGTGCTCAGACACAACGCCGTGAGTCACCATGTGCTCGTTAACATAACGACCGCAGAACACCTGAGACAGGAGGACAGCAGGTGAGACGCCTTCATCATCAACATGTGAGACAGAGTGTGTGATGAGGGGAGAGACAGTGTGTGTGAGACAGAGTGTGTGATGGAGGGAGAGACAGTGTGTGTGATGGAGGGGTGAGAGAGAGACAGAGTGTGTGATGGAGGGGAGAGACAGTGTGTGTGAGACAGAGTGTGTGATGAGGAGAGAGACAGAGTGTGTGATGGAGTGAAGAGACAGTGTGTGTGATGGAGGGGTGAGACAGTGTGTGTGATGGAGGGGTGAGACAGAGTATGTGATGGAGGGGAGAGACAGTGTGTGTGTGTGTGTGTGTGTGTGTGTGTGTGTGTGTGTGTGTGTGTGTGTGTGTGTGTGTGTGTGTGTGTGTGTGTGTGTGTGTGTGTGTGTGTGTGATGGAGGGGAAAGAGAGAGTGTGTGATGGAGGGGTGAGACAGAGTGTGTGATGGAGGGGTGAGACAGAGTGTGTGATGGAGGGGTGAGACAGAGTGTGTGATGGAGGGGTGAGACAGTGTGTGTGATGGAGGGGTGAGACAGAGTGTGTGATGGAGGGGTGAGACAGAGTGTGTGATGGAGGGGTGAGACAGAGTGTGTGATGGAGGGGTGAGACAGTGTGTGTGATGGAGGGGTGAGACAGAGTGTGTGATGGAGGGGTGAGACAAAGTGTGTGATGGAGGGGTGAGACAGGTCACCTGGTAGCAGGTGAGACAGATCCAGTTCTCAGCCTCGGAGCCACAGTCCTTACACGACTGGAAGATGTCGATACCTGCCGGGGGGAGGGGCTTAACGACGTCCAGGTGAGGACACCAGGAGAGAGGGTCCACCACGTAGAGAGGGGTCTGAAGACAGACAGGCAGAGAGAGAGACACGTTGGTAATGTGACGATAGACGGTAGATTAAAGAACAAGATAACAGAGTGGAGAGGAATGAGCCTTTTAGTGTCGTCCTTTAGAAGCCTGAAATAAGTTCTGTGGTTGATACAAGTTTAAGAGTTTACTTTTATTTATATTACAAGTGTCTAAATGAGATGTCTAAACATCATAATACAGAACATTAGCCGCATTTAGCTTCATGTGACCGTAATTGAGTTCCTCATAGCCTAATGTTGGCTTGTGATTGCATCTACACTTCAAAAATCCTAAAGTAGTGTTAATACGTGGAGATGATCCTGCGGAACAAAATATGACATAAACGAGAGTTAGCAACAGAGCTTAAATAGTAACAAAATGAGCAAAAATCCCATTGCTTTTTGTTGAGAGAACCAGGGAGGAGCTAACTTCCCAGTCAATACAAAAACAATGCATCACTGCTATTTAAATATGGGGTTATAAATATGTTCCAAGACAAAAAAGTTCATAAATAATATTCGCTCACATCCGCCTGTCCTCCACACGTCAGCTCCAGAGAGGTCTGAGGCTGCGACCAACCACACGCTCCGTCCTCCTCCGGTCCCGCCCCTTCTTCACTGGCAGGCTTGTCTCCAGGGGCAACCGACTCTGGAGCTGCCACGGCAACATCCTGCCGTGTTAAAAATGTGTAAAAAACATGAGAAAAGTTATACGATTCTTAATAAGATGGGATGTAAACACTAACAGACCAGAGAGGTTATGGAGAATGAAAACAGCCGAAAGCTAATGTCATTTAATGTACCAAAACTGATATTTAAAAAATGTATCCATGTATTCTTTACTTTATTGATATAAATCAACATTTTGTTCTTGTTTATGTATATATATGTAAATATTTATTAGGAATTTATAATCTATATTTTAAGCGCTTTGAGCACCAGGAAAAGCGCTATATAAATAACATTTATTATTATTATTATATTTAAAACTATAAAGATCTGACTTCCTGCTCACCTGAGGTTGTGTACTGTCACCTGATTGGCTGTTCTCAGGTGTCACTGCAGATGACTCCACCTTCTCCGGGCTTTGGCGTACCTTCGGCCTGGCCCCGCCCACTTCTGTGGATTTAGCAGGAGTGTGATTGGCTGAAGTTTGACAAATGTCCAAACCGGCCAATCCCTGCGTGAGCAGCTCGAGACCACACTCCGTCTGATTGGACTAGAAAAACAACAATAAGGAGACACACAATTTTAGATTTTTTTTTCATTTTCTTCATTCTAATTTTAATCTGCAAAAGTGCTTTCATATTTACTGTTGTTTTCTCCGGTTCTGTAGGGGGCAGAGGTGGTTTGTTTGTGCTGCCTTGCTCTGACTTCTTGCCTTTTCCTTTAAAAATACGTTTCCCACGATGCTTTGGGGAAGGCAGGGACACCCGGACAGACTCTGGGACTAAAAAAAAAAGTAATAAAGTTAACCAAATGAAACAAAAAAAGAAACAAATTGAATTGATTTCAAAATAACTGACTGCGTATCCGTAGCGACTTCCAGTAGGGGGCGTGGTGTCGGATGACCTCGTTGATCGTTGCCACGGCGTTGTGATGAGGAGGGGGGAGGGGCATCGCCAAAGAGGGAGGAGGGTCTCCTAGCAACACGCTTGTGCACATCGCCATGGAGTCAGAGATGGATGACAGGTTATAACCTCCCTGAGAAAAAGAGAAATGTCATGTACATTTAGTTTTTAAATATTTGTATTGGTATTGACAATAAACGTGATATTTACAACAGAAAATATTGTTATCATGTTAATACAACTGTGTAAATAATCCAGCATCTTTAAATCATTTCCGTTTCTTTCTATTTTCCCCTGTCTGCCTCCACCAAAGATACATATACATTGTTATTGCCAGCATTATCATCATTCATTTCTTGTTCAAAATAGCATCAGATTTTTGCTGTGAATCCAAACTATTGCAATAATCATGTAGATAAGATTACATTTTATGAAATATATAAACATTTTGTAACTTTTCTTTAATGGAAAATGAAATGATATGGTTAGTAATTAAGACAAATATAACATCATATGCAAATAGTATATGCATATCATTATAATTGTCAATTTGACCGTCAAAGGATTATTTCACATAATCAGGGCGTACCTCCAGTATATGTAGCACCCGCCCCCCAGCCAGTGACATCAGCAGGTGAGTCAGGTGGGCATATCCCTCCGGCGTCATATTGTACCCCCCCAGTGGATCCCCTCGTGCTGCATCGAACCCGGCCGACACCAGAACCAGACCGGGGTTAAACTGCGGGGAGAGAGTAGACCAATCAGAGTGTGCTCCTGTGTGTTTATGTATATGTGTGTGTGTGTGTGTGTGTGTGTGTGTGTGTGTGTGTGTGTGTGTTACCTCGGTGGCGATCGGCATGATGACACTGTGAAAGGCAGCAAGGTAGTCGGAGTCGCCCATCCGCCCGCCGCTCCACGCCACGTTGACGTTAAACCCCGCCCCTTTAGACACGCCCACCCTGTCCGGGGCGGCGTCCAATGAGGACGGGAAGAACGATCCGTTGTCATAGCGATGGAGCGAGACGTACAGGACGCTTGAGACGGAGAGAAAATCCATCGTCACTTCAACTCCAAGTCACATACATTTCATTAAGTCGACTTTAAATCACTTTAATGCTCACCTGTCGTCGTCCTCGAACATGTGCTGCGTCCCGTTGCCGTGGTGAACGTCCCAGTCCAGGATGAGGACTCGCAGCGGTGCATCATGGGATATTTTCTGTGCGTGGCGAGCTGTGACCGCTGCCGTGTTGAAGAAACAGAAACCACACGGAGAGTCTTTCTCTGCGTGATGACCGGGAGGACGGACGATCGCCACGCCGTTACTCACCTGGAGAGGAAACAGGAAAATGTGAATCAATCATTTTATTTATACAGCCTGATATCTCATAACACAATCTGTAAAGCGTACCATGTCTCACCCGGAGCTGCACAGGATATACTCTATGTGCAGTAACGCCATCTCAGCACTGAACGAATAACTCATTTTGTATTATATTACCATAATAGTTCACCAAAATGTCTTTCCCAAAACAATCTGCAGTCACTTTCTGTTTCCTCAATTTTTCTTCTACTTCAATGTATTTTCTACATTGGCTATTTCAAACCGTTTTCTCCGGGAGTTTCCAGAGGAAGGAGGACTACGCACACATGCAATAATGTATTTCCTGTGCGTCTGCCTGCTAAGCACTTTGGCTATAAAGGTACTGTATAAAGGCATATTCTTCGCCTTGTTTACGTTTGGTCTGAAGACGTGTGCAGCGTTACCATAGGAACATGCACCTCATACAGTATGTGCTCTAAATCTGAACCAAATATATTTATACATTAATGTACATTACTACAACATTGTTTGTTGAAACCCCAGGCACTTTTCACTTCCTGGTTGGATGCGAACTGCATTTCGTTGTTCAATAAAGTTGAATCTAATGTAACATAAACACACGTCTAGATGTATTTTTAAACTTTTTTGTAGTATGTTGATGTGGTGAAAAACAACATGTACTCTGTACTCAAACTAAAGCAAAGTGACGTATGAGACTGAACTTGTGTGTGTGTGTGTGTGTGTGTGTGTGTGTGTGTGTGTGTGTGTGTGTGTGTGTGTGTGTGTGTTACCTCTCCTGAGAGGATCCTCTCCACGGCGCTGAAGCAGCCTCCTGCAGCCAGCAGAGCGCACTGGTAGCTCTGGTTGTTGATGAAGATGGAGTTAAACTCCAGACCCAGTTTGTGCAGATCTCTAGGCTTCATCTCTGCTGTGGCCTTCATCTGCTCAATGTGCTGCACACTGCACCGGACACACACACACACACACACACACACACACACACACACACACACACACACACACACACACACACACACACACACACACACACACACACACACACACACACACACACACACACACACACACACACACACACACACACACACACACACACACACACACACACACACACACACACACACACACACACACACACACACACACACACACACACACACACACACACACACACACACACACACTTATCTTCTGACAGTTTCAGGCCGACAACAGATATTTATATTTGTTGTATGATCTCTCTAAATGTGTACATACCTGTGACAGGTGGACAGCTCCTCCTCTGTTGCTAAGCGAACTGGTATCCGTTTGCAACGACCGACCAATCCCAGCTGCTGATGTTTGGAGAAGATTTTAAAGATCCTCTGAGGCTGTTCAGGGTGATGTCTGCGGAGGCAAGGTTTATTCATATGATTACAATCTTACATAGACAGAATATAAATATCATTAGAACTGTGTTGTATGATCACAAGCTCTCAGATCTCCTACCGCTTAAACACACACACAATAAAAAGGTAATGTAGCAACATGTCTCCCGAAAATAAAAAAAGTCAAAAAAGTTGAAAATAAAAATGGGTCCTGCTGTTGCTTTATATATATAATATAAATATAGAGTGTATCTGCAGGTGGAGGTCACTCACCTGTCCCACAGGTTCAGGTGCTCCATCATCTTCTCATCATAAACCAGACCTGTTGTCTTGGCAACAGAGGGAGGCGGCTCAGTGTGCTTTGTGCTTTTCTCATTGGCTGTTGCTCTGATGACACGCCCCTCAGCCAATCGGCTGCCTTCTGCAACAGAAAAATGAAGAGAACAGGACGTTTATTAAACATCATTTGACATCCTGGATGTAAAGAGAAAACATTGTCTTATAAAATTCCCCAGATCCCTAACTCTCTACTAATTCTGTGGACTGAATAATGTTCCACTAAATGAAGAGATAAATAATAAAACTCTCACCGAGTGTTTGCAGAGAGGCCCAGTGAGGATACAGAGCTGAGACCGTCTGAGAGATGGACTGCAGAGCACTGACACACACACACACACACACACACACACACACACACACACACACACACACACACCACACACACACACACACACACACACACACACACACACACACACACACACACACACACACACACACACACACCACACACACACACACACACACACACACACACACACAGTTAGATATATAGCAGCAGTTATTTATGAGCTCAGGTGTGTCTCAGATGTTCCAGATGTTACCTGTCAGACGGAGCGTAGGGCGGAGTCAGGAAAGGGCAGGCTCCTCCCAGCAGAGCTCTGACACACGCTGCAGCGCCCTCTGCTGTCGACTGTAGGTTATAACCCCCCTATACACACACACACACACACATAATGAGTAAAAAGTATACAGCATACATACACTGATGATATGAAAGGGATTTTACCTCGAGAGCGAGAACAAGTCGACCTTCTGCCAAACTCATCAACATGTGAGTCAGAACGTGGAAACACTGAGGATTCACACACATCCCGCCCTGAACACACACACACACACACACACACACACACACACACACACACACACACACACACACACACACACACACACACACACACACACACACACACACACACACACACACACACACACACACACACACACACACACACCACACACACACACACACACACACACACACACACACACACACACACCACCACACCACACACCACACACACAGATTAAGATATTATTAAACCAATGAATGAATATTCATTTTGGTCAGTGCTCCCAGGTCAGTGGAGTTTTCACCTTCTCATCTCCGACGGCAGCATCGAATCCAGCCGAGACCAGGACCAGCTGAGGCTGAAACTGAAAACACACGCAAACATTTATACATTACATATATCAGTGTTACTCGTTTCTAAACAGCAAGATGCTTCCTTGTTCTCTCCGGTGTTACCTCGTAGGCTACGGGCAGCAGCAGTTGCTGAAAAGCTGCGATGTAATCGGCGTCTGTCATCCCCGTCTGCGGGATCCATGACACGGAACAGGGTTTTAAGAGGTGTGGAAAGTAAAGAGTGACAACAAAATATACAGTCTTTTCCCTTATTCTGGATACTGCAACTAAGCTGTTATATAGCGAATACAAATGTATTAATATCAAGCTAACACTCCGGTTTATATGTACTCGTGTATACTCTGAGTAAATCCGTTTTTGTGGCTTACTTGTAAACCTGTGCCATCAAACCCTCTCTCTTTGATCCTTCTAGAAAAGGTTGGTATTGTGGAAATACCTGTCGATATCTATGTATTTTTGAATGTTTAAAAAGTAGGTTTGTTTCTCCTTCCCACAGTACATCTGGGCGTTTCTTTCGGTTAAGAATCTTTGCTCCATCCTTGGAAACTGAAGGCTTCTGTGTTTTCTGTATAAACAACAAAGCTAGCCAATAAAAAGACTGTGTCGCAAACTGCAGTAAACCGAGCATTCAAGTCGATTAAGTTCTGAATGCTCTGTACACATTTCCAAATGATCCTCAAACCCAAATTATATTGGCATTTTCCACAAGGTCTATATCTGAATATCCGACCAGAACATGCTGTTTCCCCCGCGTTGATAAGAGTCGTGTGAAGTGTGCACCTTGTTCCAGGGCAGGTTGATGTTTCTGCCTTCAGCTCGTCCGCTGCCGACAAACCGACTGTCAGACTCCGACAGGTGAGGCAGAAAAGACCCCTCCTCGTACCTGTGCACACTGAAGTAGAGGACACTGACAAACACAACACGTACACACACACACACACACACACACACAACACACACAACACACGCACAATATTAACGTGGTGGATTTTATTGTCAGTGTTTGCTATTTTCTTGAGAATTTGGAACCAGTATTTGATTTGATCAGGAGTTTACTGGGGTCGTCCTTGAACTGGTACTGGATACCACCCTGACCGTGATGAACATCCCAGTCCACTATCAACACCCCTGACACACACACAAACAACAACACAAACACACACACACACACAGATCATGTTTATAAAAAGGAACAATAAGACTTGCTTTTATGGTTTTTAGGGTATTGTCACTTTTATACATGTTGAATGAAAGCTCAGAATATAATCAATGTTAGAATACAACTTGGACAGAAAATGACAACACACCCACACACACCACACACAACAACAACACACACACACACACACACACACACACACACCCCCCCCTACCTGCGGACGGCGTGTCTGGTCTGAGCGTATCGCGCTGCGATCGCCACGTTGTTGAAGATGCAGTAACCGTTGGACATGTCAGACTGAGCGTGATGACCTGGAGGTCTGACAGAGAGAGAGGGAGGAACATGTTTTAGGACGCTGAAGTTCTTGTTAACGAGGAACACCTGAACGCACCACCAGAAGCTGCAGTTGTTACCTGACGACGGCGAATCCGTTCCTGAGTTCAGAGGTCATCACCTGATCGACCAGCTGCAGGACTGAACCCACCCCCTTCACACACACCTGGAAAGACTCCTGACACACACACATCAAAGACACATTTTATAAACAGAAATGCATTTTTTTTTTATTTGCAGCAGGTAACCAATTCGTTTTATTTACAGGATTTAAGAGTTATTTTATATACAGTTTCAGTTCAATTTTATTTACCAATTTATTTACAGTTGTGTTAATTTCACATTA
>NC_047509.1:3612797-3617797 GCF_902827115.2 Pseudochaenichthys georgianus
CGTTTTTTCTTAAAAAAAACATATTTGATGTTTAAAGAATATGCTGTACATATTCACCGATATACAGTATATGTGTGTGTGTGTGTGTGTGTATGTGTGTGTGTGTGTGTGTGTGTGTGTGTGTGTGTGTGTGTGTGTGTGTGTGTGTGTGCTCTTACAGGATGAATGTACACCGAGTCGTATTTCTCTGACAGAGTTTGAAGTTCACTTTCTGTCATCGTCTGCGTCGACCTCATCAGATCCACATATTGTTTCCTACAGACACACACAGGAAGGAAAAGTAGAGTAAGTACAACTTCAGACACATTACATATTAAACATTTCTTAAGTGTTTGCAACTCACGTGTGAGAGAGCAGCAGCTCTTCTTCTGTAGCTTCTCTGGGCTGAAACAGACAGTTGAGGCGTAAGAACCGTAAAACCTCTCAAATACAGTGCATTTTCTATTTCCATGGAGCATTAACGACATTAGTGACATGGTGCTGGCAACCAGTGACAGCCTGGCGTTGATGGCCAATCACACACACCCTCTCAGTTCTGAATGCAAACTACACACAGTTTCAGCTGCTTAGAGGGGCCCTATATCAGTATGTAGTGTCTCTACTTTAAAGAGTCCTCTTTAACAATACACGCACCGGTTACGTGTATTGTTGTTGTTAGCATCTGGTGCTAGCTAGCTGTGCTAACGGATATATAATGAGCTGTCAACAAGGTGGAGGAGAGTCCTCTGCTGTCAGAGTGATTAGTAAAATATGCATGAATAATAACAAAAAAAAATTAACTAGGTGAAAAAAGTGTTGTGGATATTTTAGACTCGTCAATACTGCAAAGATGTACAACGAGAGTAATCAATAATAAACTGGGTGAAAGCAAACAGCGTTGTCTTGTTGGTTATTTATTTGAAGCTTCAAAGGCACAGGTCTCACAGAGTATAGGATAGTTTGCAGGAGTGTGCACAGGGTATAATGTGTGTGTGTGTGTGTGTGTGTGTGTGTGTGTGTGTGTGTGTGTGTGTGTGTGTGTGTGTGTGTGTGTGTGTGTGTGTGTGTGTGTGGTGTGTGTGTTTATATAGGACTGTTGCTGTGCAGAAAGGAAAAGAGATAAGACATTCTCCTGAACTGTTATCTTACGATGCTCTCATAGGCAGAGCCACATTTTCCAGGTACGACCTTGGCAGGAAGCTACCGTGTGGTACAACAGGTCGAGTTGACCAAACAGTTTCTAAGCATAATATCATCATTTGGTTTCACCATATAAAGTAATATAAGAAATTGCCACTACAAAATGTAAGATAAACTTTAAAAACTTGTTGAGAGAAAACTAGTCTTTGCTGCTGCCTCAAAGAGGAGCAGGGGGAGAGGAGGGAGACAGGAGAGGCTGGTTCAGGAGCCCAGACACACTCACAACTATAAATGAACAAAAAAACAAATAAATAAACAGTTTCATGTTTTTTTCATATTGGATATGGTATGTTATTGGTTATGGCCATGTTATTCTGATTTATGATTATTTAAATGTATACAGTTCTGTTTCATGTGGGTGTGGTCTCTTTATTTCGCCCTCAAAATGCACCAGATTGATGCATTTAAGTCCAACATTTAAAAAACTAATCTTACCGGGGGAGCATGCCCCCAGACCCCCCGAGAAGATTTGAGGTCCACCCTCACTTAAAATATGTTCACATGGACAGGTTCCTAAATAGCTTGGCACATTTTTTTTAAATAAACCCATGTCCATATGTTTATTCTGGGGTAGCAGATTTAAAGTTTAGGGCTATCACTATGGGCAGCAATGCTGTAAATATTGACAAATAATCCAGGAAAAATGGCACCAATAAGAAAACTGGTAGTGGCCTGGCGTGGGTGTAATAATTCCCGGCCTGACTTATTGTCCCAGTCCGGCCCTGCGTTCAGGTGTATATCAGTATGTAGTGTCTCTACTTTAAAGAGGTCCTCTCCTGCTGATGTTCAGGTGTATATCAGTATTATGTATGTCTCTACTTTAAAGAGTGTCCTCTCCTGCTGATGTTCAGGTGTATATCAGTATGTATTGTCTCTCCTTTAAGAGTCCCTCCTGCTGATGTTCAGGTGTATATCAGTATGTAGTGTCTCTCCTTTAAAGAGTCCTCTCCTGCTGATGTTCATGTGTATATCAGTATGTAGTGTCTCTCCTTTAAAGAGTCCTCTCCTGCTGATGTTTCAGGTGTATATCAGTATGTAGTGTCTCTCCGTTTAAAGAGTCCTCTCCTGCTGATGTTCATGGTGTATATCAGTATGTAGTTGTCTCTACTTTAAAGAGTCCTCTCCTGATGATGTGTCAGGTGTATATCAGTATGTAGTGTCTCTACTTTAAAGAGTCCTCCTCCTGCTGATGTTCAGGTGTATATCAGTATGTAGTTGTCTCTCCTTAAAGAGTCCTCTCCTGCTGATGTGTCAGGTGTATATCAGTATGTAGTGTCTCTACTTTAAAGAGTCCTCTCCTGCTGATGTCAGGTGTATATCAGTACGTATTGTCCTCTACTTTAAAGAGTCCTCTCCTGCTGATGTTCAGGTTTATATCAGTATGTAAGTTCTCTACTTAAAGAGGTCCTCTCCTGCTGGTGTTCAGGTGTATATCAGTATGTAGTGTCTCGGGACATGATCTCCGTGCTTTAATGTTCACAAAGCTCTTTATTTTTCTCATACTGTCTGTGCTGCAGCACCCTCTTTTCACCCTCTGTCTGAAACCAGAGCCCAGTCTGCTCTGATTGGTTAGCTGGCCAGCTCTATTGTGATTGGTCAACATCTTAGAGATGGTTTTTAATATATAAAAGTGTGTTAACGTAAGACAACCTGTGGGTAAATATTAATAAAGTCAAGGCTCACTTGTCCTGGTGTCACTTTTGTCTTTTCCAATATTCACCCAGCACCTCACGTTAACACCCGGCCGTGAGATTAGTCAGTGTTCAGCTGCTGTGAACAATGGCAGTGAACATTATGCAACTTAGCTGATGTTCTAATTAAGATTCCTCAATCTATAATAGTAAAACCTGTTCAGGGTTTCCAGTTCAACGCCACCATGACAGCCACCGCAGTTTAAATGACTCGTGTGGGAATTGTCCACAGAATTCAATGTATTACATGCCTTATATATGTAATAAGTATTGTTATTATGAATACATGATTGCAGGAAAGTGACCGACCTCCACTGTGACGCAGTGAGAACAGCAGCTCCTGTCTCTGCAGCTCCTCCATGATGGGACGTCACTCATGTCGGGACATTCTGGATGACTGGACAACAAACACAACCATCATACATCAGATACACCTTGACACCCTCGTAATCAAAGTTCAGTTGTATCAAGAGTAGGGGTTGGGCGATATGACGATATATATATCGCCGTGACGATATTAGGTCTCCACGATATGCTTTTTCAGAGATATCGTATCTATCGTGATAAAAAAAAAACAAAAAAAATACTATAATTTTTTTAACTTTTCCCTTCAGTTATGCTAAAGTCTTTATTGGCACCTCAAGTCTAAAGTTTACATTTTAATTGTTTGGCACTGACCTTTCCTCATTGATGTTTATTTAGTTATGTTTTACCCTCCTTTTGATGTTTATTGATGTTCACTGCTAGTGCTACCACCTCCGAAAGGTCATGTTTATACTGAAGAAACTGTGCCTTGAAGCCATATCCAAATGTTGAATTGTTCATCAGGGTTTCATTTCCAGAAATAAAACCAGCTTGAAATGCTATTTGGTCCGTTAATCCTCCTTTTGTTTTAGGTTCTGTTACCTTGTAGGTGCTTGTTAAGGTAACTTGAAAAATAACCATAATAACCGACATGAAAAAAATATCGTGATATACATCGTCTATCGTGATAATATATTTTTCAATATCGCCCACACCCTAATCAAGAGTATGTCCCGTCATAGACTGTAGGGGTCGAAATATGATTCAGTCCGTCTACATTCACACCTGGTAGTTAGATATACCTGAGTATCCATAATGACATCCAAACACACTAACGAGCTCAAACAGCTGGAGTCAGCATAACAAAAGCACATATATTTATAAAAGATGGTAAACATCCATGAAGCTATTGTATGACTTTGTTATCGCTTGTTTTCCCTAGCCGGAGAGAAAAGCAGAGGAGACCTTACGACATTAGAAGTAGTTTACGTATTAAAAAAATGCTTTCTTATTTGGAGAAGATCAATCGCACATTTCCAGCCACGTAGTTGAAGTTAGATTGTGTTCAACGCGATCCCTACCAGAGGTGTGTAGGAGTACACATGTAAAGGAAACATAAGTGTGCCGGTTACCTGGAGTCCCACAGGTTCTTATGATGAGTGAAGATCTCAGAGTAAACCAGACCTGTTCCTCTGGCTGCTGATTGGCTGGACAGATCCTGCACACAAACACACATTCATGCATACGAAGGTTATATGAATACAAACTGTTCCTGGCTGGGTTTTTATTAACATTATTCTATAACGCCAGGAGTCTCAACCAGTGTCTGCAGTTTGTCGTTCAGCTCCTCCTCGTCTTCATCTCTGCCCCCTCTCCATCTTTCCCTCTACTCTTCGCCTCCTGCAGACTGCTTCCCTTCCTCTTCCTCTCCTTCCTCCGTTCCTTTACTGCTGCTGGTGGTGCTGCACTGAGAACACCAACATCAACATGTTAAACACGCAGTGACCTCTCTGCTCATGATAATGAATACATCAAATGATAAATACATTTTTGATCCCACAAGTGGCAAACAAGAAAAAGGAAGAAAAGGTTTTTAAGAATAAATAAGGACAGCAAAATAAAGAGAAAACAGCAAGAGAGAAAGAGCTGCTCTGTCGTTGAATCCTGTTGAAGTCGGACTGAAACGTATAAGCCGTTCATGTATTAACACGAAACATAGACCGGAGCACCTGAGGTCAAACTCCAACTCAGGGAAATGATTGAAAGTTTAATAAGCAATAATTCTTCTACTGATTTTTGTCAATGAATGAATTGGGTTAGGTGATA